>NC_045445.1:72670736-72755079 GCF_002776525.5 Piliocolobus tephrosceles
TTTTTAGTAGAGACGGGGTTTCACCGTGTTAGCCAGGATGGTCTCGATCTCCTGACCTTGTGATCCGCCCGTCTCGGCCTCCCTAAGTGCTGGGATTACAGGCTTGAGCCACCGTGCCCGGCCTAAACTTTTTTTTTTTTAAATAAGGCTATGAGGTACAAAGACTCTTGGGATATAGACAAAATAAGTTAACCTTGTCTTGCCAATTATCACAGATCCAGATCCCCCACTCTGCCCAGTATAACCAGTATAACATCTATTATTGTTGTTTTTTTTAATGACAATCAGTAGGAAGATTAAGAAACAGTCATTATATATTTATAAATTGCTACTACCAATCCAAAGCAAAGAAGCTTTTAACTGTTCTTCAGACAACTAAACTTAGTCACTTCAAATTGAAGTATCTCACTATGCGCAATTGTAGGGTTCCATCAGGATATTTGCTCAAAACTTTCTAACTTATGTATTAAAACAAACAGGGCATCAATCTTAAAGGAAAACTTTAGTACAGCAAACTGAAAAGTGCCTTTCTGAAGTAAATAATCACCACTCCATTCATGTTACAAAGAAGTACTCACTTTACACTGTTTTGGTATTATTTAAAAGTGTTGTAATATTATAATAAAGCAAGGATTTATTTTGGTATTATGAAGTCGAATTTTGATAACAGGTTCATATGAACTGTAATTACTACAGTAGATAAATTTCTAATTACCCATGATTAAAAAACTGAAATAATATGAAGTCGAATTTTGATAACAGGTTCATATGAACTGTAATTACTACAGTAGATACATTGCTAATTACCCATGATTAAAAAACTGAAATAAAATACAAATACCATAAACATCTGCCATTTGCATGGTCTTCAACAATAGAGTCCAACAAAGATGGGAACAATAGACACTGGAGACTACAGAGGAGGGAGGGAGGAAGGCAAAGGTTGTAAAATTACCTATTGAGTACTACGCTCACTACCAGGGTGAGAAGTTCAATGGTACCCCAAACCCTGCACGGTATACCCATGTATCAAACCTGCACATGTACCCTTGGAATCTAAAATAAAAGTTGAAATCAAAAAAAAAAAAAATGGAATCCAATAAAGGAAATAATAGAAGACAGCAGCCATTTCTAAGACTCTTGGAAACTTAAGACTTAACAAAGAGAGGTGCAGTTATTCTTACTTGAATAGAAATTCTGAAAGTAGTTTCTTCTTGAATCTACTTTTGAAGGAGGGGTAGAGGAAGGAGAAAGCAAAGGATAAATAACGTATTGAAACTGTATGACTCCCAAAGCAAAACTAACTGCCTTATCTGTTCAGTCCCATTAGGGGTTTAACTAAAGGCATTAAGCTGGACTTTACAATTATTGGATTGAGTTGAGACTCTGAGCAACTCAAATTTTACTTTGAAGTATTAGACAATATGTATGGAAAATAATAAAGCAAGAGGCTCATAAAATTAGGTCTAAAGGCAATATAAAAGTTGTTCTTTTTTTCAACCTAAACTTGTTCAAAAAATGTAAGTTTAAATTTTCTGATATTCCAAAATTGCATAAACACATCCACACACGGTGGACAGAGAAGACAAAGTTCAAATATCAAGGTTCTTGAGATTTAACATAACCTCCAGTTCTATTCCACATACTCTAAGGTGTAAATAAACAAGCCAAAAAATAAAAACACACAACAACCTGGATTAGCTCTGCTCTGCAGCTCAAGAAGAAGCAAGGGGTTCCTATATTCTACACCCTGAGCCCACACATCTGTTCTCGCCACTGTCTGCCTTTCTCTTGAGTTGCGAAAAGCAGAAGTACTTTCATTTATCATGAATATGCACTCGTCTTGCACCCCAGTTTATCATATTCTCCCGACAGCTGCTGCAAATTTGTTATTCTAAATTAAGAGTAAGTGAATCCATGAAGGAGAAAGTCCTATCATTTGAAGCAGCAGCCACTCAGCCTGGCACTACACAAGAAGCAACTGAGTTCTCAATATATTTGAAGCACTGAGGGAACTTTAAAAGTAAAATATTTTGAAAAAATAGAAAAAGTCAAAATAAGGGACAATATGGGGGGGGGGAAGACTGAATCTCTTGTCATATTAAGTTAAAAAAAATTTACGTCATTGTTCCCAACTTCCCCTCCCAGTTTGTCTAGTTCTAACAGGCCTTTAAGCTCAAGTTAACCACTCTCTCTTCTACACACTCTCAAAATAACTCTATTACCAGGGTCTCACTCACCCAGAATAATCACAATGCCTCAGTAGGCCTCCACTCAAACCCCACCAGTTACAGCACGTGTACCCCCATCCTTTACAGAAGTGCACTCCTCCTTGCCTCAGTACTTAGGGCGTATTCATCAAATGTCTCACTCTTGAAACTCACCAGTGTGCTATTTTACTTGACTTCACGTAACCCTAAAGACCGTATAGCACCAACTCCCATCTCCCAAAACTTGGTAGCTTTCGTTTTCCTTCAAAGGAGAAATGTGCCCCCCAATGTCACGAAGCAAACAAAGCTGAACTCCATGGGAAAAAAAAAAAAAAAAAAAAAATGAAATCGATGCAACAAAGGGAAAAAGGGGAAGAAGAGGGGTGGGGGATGCATGAGTCTTCCGAAGGAGAAACTGCCAGAGGAACTTCTGCATTTTAATGGTTCTGGGGCAGCAGAGGACTGGTGTGTAGGAAAACAACAAAGGTGGACTCCCCACTCTCCTTACCGCCGTAGAGCCAGAAGAAGATGCAATATATACACGGATCACCATCCTGGGAACAGCGGCTGCGGTTGTTTGAGTCCTGAAAAGGGCTGTGGAGCAGCTGCAGCAATGGCTGGAATCCAGCTAGGGGCTGAAACAGCGGTTGGCAGAGAAGGGTGGGGGAAGGTGGAAGGGGAACTCGCCAGAGCCCCGCCTCCGCCTTTAGCAGCTTCCACCGGGCTCTCTAAGCGCTGCAGTTCCAGCCCAAAACCCCGGAAGGAACAGGCTGTTTGCATCAATTCTATTTTTTTTTTTTTTTTTTAATAGGGAATCTCGAATAGCACCGCGAGATCTGTTGAAACATTGATTTTTGACTATTCCTTCCCTGAGAAGAGGGCGAGGAGAAGAAGAAAGAAAAAGGAGAACTGAATTGAATTAGATTAGCATGAAAGACCTTTTCACGCGGAGACTAAAAGTGCTGCGCATAACTTCCTGCTCAGAAATGTATGCAAATAAGAAGACAGATCCTGAAAGAGCAAGCTGTATGTTGAAAACTCATGTTCTCAAAGCCTTGCGCATTTTGAGATTCCTATTATGTAGTGATTTTTCTGATCTTAGCTCGTTGTAGGAATTAGGCACTAAAGTACTGAGCAATGCCACCGAGTTTTGAAGGAAAGTTTCAGGTTTCCTTAAGCTCAGAAATGGCAGGATTGGTTTTCTTTTTGAATTTTGTGTTTTGTTAATTAGGGAACCCTGCTTCCGTGGGAATTTGCAGGAGGCCTGATTGGCAAGTTTAAGAATGAAGGAAAAAATTACAAAGAAAAAATTGAAAATATTGTGTAAAACGATGGATAATTTTAGTTTTGTTTTGCTTTTTAACTGACTGAAGTAAGGTATTTGGGAGAACATATTGCAGATGTTGAAATGGTGAAGAGCGAGAGTAGATGGTTATTTGTAGCTCTAAGGAAATGAGCAAACAGTTGATAATGTCCAGAGACAGACCATATACTTCAAAGTGTAGTTTTAGGTTCCCAGATCATGTTAAATGAACAGAAAAAAAGGAATTTGCAAGATGAATGAGAATGGAGAGAAGGAGTGAGTCACTTGTCCTACTTCTTTACCTTTGCTGTTTTTCCACTGTCTCCAGTCTAGTGGTTTACTATCTTTGTCTAGGCTCAGTAATTACAATAAATTTGTAACTGTTCCCTACCCACAGGTTTTCACTTCTCTAATCTGTCTTAAATACTAATTCCAAATTAATCTCTTTACATGTTGTCCTTAAAACAACCTCAAGAGGTAGGTGCTATTACATTAATTTTACAGATGAAGAAACTGAAACTCAGAAAAATAATTTTCCTAAAATCATATAGTTAGTAAATTCCAGAGTCAGGACTAGAATCAGGTCCAACCAACTCCAGAGGCCACCTTCTTATTATTAATATTGTTTTAATTATACTTTAAATTCTAGGGTACATGTGCACAACGTGCAGGTTTGTTACATAGGTATACATGTGCCATATTGGTTTGCTGCACCCATCAACTCCTCATTTACATTAGGTATTTCCCCTAATGCTATCACTACCCCAGCCCCTCACCCTGCGACTGGCCCCAGCATGTGATGTTCCCTTTCCTGTGTCCATGGGTTCTCATTGTTCAACACCCACCTATGAGTGAGAATGTGCAGTGTTCGATTTTCTGTCCTTGTGATATTTTGCTTAGAATGATGGTTTCCAGCTTCATCCATGTCACCGCAAAGGACATGAACTCATCCTTTTTTATGGCTGCATTGTATTCCATGGTGTATATGTGCCACCTTTTCTTAATCCAGTCTGTCACCGGGACATTTGAGTTGGTTCCAAGTCTTGCTATTGTGAATAGTGCTATAATAAACATACATGTTCATTTGTCTTTATTGTAGAAAGATTTATAATCCTTTGGGTATACGCCCAGTAATGGGATTGCTGGGTCAAATGATATTTCTAGTTCTAGATCATTGAGGGATTGCCACACTGTCTTCCACAATGGTTGAACTAATTTACACTCCCACCAACAGTGTAAAAGCATTCCTATTTCTCCAAACCCTCTCCAGTATCTGTTGTTTCCTGACTTTTTAATGATTGTCATTCTAACTAGCATGAGATGGTATCTCATTGTGGTTTTGATTTGCATTTCTCTCATGACCAGTGATGAAGAGCATTTTTTCTTGTGTCTGTTGGCTGCATAAATGTCTTCTTTTGAGAAGTGTCTGTTCATATCCTTTGCCCACTTTTTGATGGTTTTTTTTTTTTCTTGTAAATTTGTTTAAGTTCTTTGTAGATTCTGTATATTAGCCATTTGTCAGATGGATAGATTGCAAAAGTTTTCTCCCATTCTGTAGGTTGCCTGTTCACTCTGATGGTAGTTTCTTTTGCTGTGCAGAAGCTCTTTAGTTTAATTAGATCTCATTTGTCTATTTTGGCTTCTGTTGCCATTGCTTCTGGTGCTTTAGTCATGAAATCTTTGCCCATGCCTGTGTCCTGAATGGTATTGCCTAGGTCTTCTTCTAGGGTTTTTATGGCGTTAAGTCTTTCATTTAAATTTTTAATCCATCTTGAGTCAATTTTTGTATATGGCGTAAGGAAGGGATCCAGTTTCAGCTTTCTACATATTGCTAGACAGTTTTCCCAGCACCATTTATTAAATAGGGAATCCTTTCTCCATTGCTTGTTTTTGTCAGGTTTGTCAAAGATCAGATGGTTATAGATGTGTGGTATTACTTCTGAAGGCTCTGTTCTGTTCCATTGGTCTATATCTCTGCTTTGGTACCAGTATAATGCTGTTTTGGTTACTGTAGCTTTGTAGTATAGCTTGAAGTCAGGTAGCGTGATGCCTCCAGCTTTGTTCTTTTGGCTTAGGATTGTCTTGGAAATGCAGGCTCTTTTTTTGGTTCCATATAACTTTAAAGTGGTTTTTTTCCAATTCTGTGAAGAAAGTCAATGGTAGCTTAATGGGGATAGCATTGAATCTATAAATTACTTTGGGCAGTATGGCCATTTTCACGATATTTATTCTTCCTATCCATGAGCATGGAATGTTCTTCCATTTGTTTGTGTCCTCTTTTATTTCATTGAGCAGTGGTTTGTAGCTCTCCTTGAAGAGGCCCTTCATGTCCCTTTTAAGTTGAATTCCTAGGTATTTTATTCTCTTTGTAGTCATTGTGAATGGGAGTTCACTCATGATTTGGCTCTCTGTCTGTTATTGGTGTATAGAAATGCTTGTGATTTTCGCACATTGATTTTATACCCTGAGACTTTGCTAAAGTTGCTTATCAGCTTAAGGAGATTTTGGGCTGAGACAATGGGGTTTTCTAAGTAAACTTAAATCATGTCATCTGCAAACAGGGACCATTTGACTTCCTCTTTTCCTAATTGAATATCCTTTATTTCTTTCTCTTACCCGATTTCCCTTCCCAGAACTTCCAACAGTATGTTGAATAGGAGTGGTGAGAGAGGGCATCCTTGTCTTGTGCCGGTTTTCAAGGGAATGCTCCCAGTTATTGCCCATTTAGTATGATATTGCCTGTGGGTCTGTCATAAATAACTCTCATTATTTTGATATATGTTCCATCAATACCTAGTTTATTGAGAGTTTTTAGCATGAGGGGCTGTTAAATTTTGTCAAAGGCCTTTTCTACATCTATTGAGATAATCGTGTGGTTTTTGTCATTGGTTATGTTTATGGGATGGATTACATTAATTGATTTGCATATATTGAACCAGCCTTGCATCCCAGGGATGAAGCCAACTTGATCATGATGGATAAGCTTTTTGATGTGCCACTGGATTAGGTTTGCCAGTATCATTGGAGATATTGACCTAAAATTTTCTTTTTGTTGTTGTTGTTGTGTCGCTGCCAGGCTTTGATATCAGGATGCTGCTAGCCTCCAGAGGCCACCTTCTTACCTATTACTGTTAACTCACTGCCTGGAAGAAAGAAAGTACTAAAAAAAAAGTTAGCTATTTTTTCATCCTAAAACACAACTTTCTTATATCACTGAAGACAATGTAGGCAGAAATACTTAAATTAGTTCTCCATTGACCATCAAACTAAACTTAAATTATGTTGCTAAACAGTTTTCACCATAATCTAGGCCCACACTATTCATACAATCTTACTTATTGCTCTCTCAAACTAACTTCCCTATGTATGCAATCATTGTTGCCTACCCGCTGCAATCATCATGCTTATGGTCACTCTCATGCCTTTGCTCTTCCTGTTTCTTTCTTCTCCTTCTCCCCACATTGTCATAACCTTTTCTGCCCTCTCCACTTATCCAACTCTTGTCTTTTCTAGACATAACTCAAAATTTTTATACAAATAATCAGGCAAAAGTAAGTCAGCATGATCTAGTCACCTCCTCATTGCCAACATCAAGGCTACTGTTATTGTGCTTTTCGACCTATTCAACAGGAGACTCTTTCTTCCGTTTTTTTTTTTTTTGTTGTTGTTGTTGTTATTATTTTGAAAAATGAACATAATTTGTCTTATACTATCATAGTACAACCTCCCTTTCCCTTCTCAAGTGGACATTGCTATGCTCTCACCCGTCACTCGGAACTAAGAGTCTCCAGGTGAGTAATTTTCATTCGCCACACCAAAAGTGGCTGAATTTTCTTGATCAGCAAATGCCCCCTCAGCAGAAGCACTCTTTATCATCACTGAGCTCTTTGGAGTTGTAATTCACCCTCTTTTCTTGCCCTGATAATTCCTCACTTTCCTCTTGAGGTCTTTGATATTTTTCATGTATTATAAAATACCTTCCAACATTTTAAATTCCCTCTATCAAGAGAGTTGTTCCAGATGACCTAGTCCCCGCCATTTCCAGAAGCAGAAATTTTGCCTACTTTTAAACTTTTGAAAAAGTTAAAATATTATTTACCTACAAAACACTACAAAATTACAATGTAGAAATGTTTAATGAACTATCTGAAAAACATTATCATGTCAACATCATTGAATATTAAGTTTACTATTTGTAAAAATTTCATTTCATTTGAAAACAATTTGGAGTTTACATTTTTATCTCACATAAGCAGAATTTCTGTTTCTGCAGAGAAATCACTGCCAAGCATATATTAATGAATTGTTTGTGGCTGACAATTTTTAAATTTTAAAACAAAGTTATATAAATCTTAGAATATGATTGTTTAATATTTATATTTAAGTAGGATTATAGGTACATTTGCATTTTTATGTTTGATACACTGTGAAGTGGTGTGTATTAGTCTGTTTTCACACTGCCATAAAGAAATACCAAAGACTGGGTAATTTATAAAGGAAAGAGGTTTGATTGACTCACAGTTCTGCATAGCTGGGGAGGCCTCAGGAAACTTATAATCATGGTGGAAGGCAAAGGGGAAGCATGCTTGGACCTTCTCACATGGCAGCAGGAGAGAGAAGAAGGAGGAGCAAGGGGAGAAGAGCTCCTTATAAAACCATGAGATCAGCCGGGCACGGTGGCTCATGCCGGCAATCCAAGCACTTAGGGAGGCTGAGATGGGCAGAGCATGAGGTCGGGAGATCGAGACCATCTTGGCCAACAAGGTGAAATCCCGTCTCTACTAGCAGTACAAAAATTAGCCCAGCGTGGTGGTGGCCGCCTGTAATCCCAGCTACCCAGAAAGCTGAGGTGGGAGAATTGCTTGAAACTGGGAGACAGAGGTTGCAGTGAGCGGAGAGCACGCCACTGAACTCCATCCTGGCGACAGAGATAGACTCAAAAAAAAAAAAAAAAAAAAAAACATGAAATCTCATGAGAACTCTTTCACTGTCACACTAGACCAGTATGGGGGAAACCACCCCCATGATCCAGTAGTCATCTCCCACCTGATCTCTCCCTAGACGTGTGGGGGTGTGGGGATTATGGGGATTACAATTCAAGATGAAATTTGGATGGGGACACAAAGCATAACCAAATCTTCGTGTTTCCAAAATAAGAATGCCTGGAGTCTTGGTGGTCTTCAAAGAGCCTTGATTTTTGGAAGAACCGCCAACATCACTCAATGATGCCCTGGTGCCCACCTTCCTGCCTGCTCTGGCAGATGGGAGATCAGTAATATAACATTTTTTCTCTATTAACACACAACACATTAACACATAAATACGTAAATCACATACAAAATTACCACACATTGGAGGATATACTGTTTTATTCTCCTCAAGTGCCAGCAGAAGGGGAGTATCGGCAGAGGAGATAGGATAGGTTAAGTAACAGAGTGTTATGCTTAAGAATTCTTCGGCTGTCTCAGTCACCTGCTATGTAGTGATGGGCATCAGCAGGAAGCAACTTTTACTCCTTACCAGAGGGAGTCCTGGAAGTACTGTGTTTAGAGGTCTGATCTCACTCCATATGGTACGTTCATAATTAGAGTCACTAGAGGGCGCCACTTACCTATAGAAAATAAATGTGCACTGCTTTGAAAAGCCAGACTTAGAGATGTAACTTTTATTAGCTCTTGGAGGCCGAGGCGGACGGATCACGAGGTCAGGAGATCGAGACCATCCTGGCTAACATGGTGAAACCCCGTCTCTACTAAAAAAATACAAAAAACTAGCCGGGCGAGGTGGCGGGCGCCTGTAGTCCCAGCTACTTGGGAGGCTGAGGCAGGAGAATGGCGTAAACCCGGGAGGCGGAGCTTGCAGTGAGCTGAGATCCGGCCACTGCACTCCAGCCTGGGCGACAGAGCGAGACTCCGTCTCAAAAAAAAAAAAGAAAAACAGAATTCCAGCGGAGGGATAGAATGTCATTTCATTCGTTGTTCCTGAGCAGTAACTGTAAATGGTCTCAAGGAACAATAAGGCTGTACTCAAGAGCAACAGCTATTTCCAAAACCTTTTGATAGTTTGAGTAAGGTTTTGCCCCACCCTTCCGTTAGGTATCACTGACTCCAGAAGAGGAGCCAGTAAATTTGGTTATCATTAGAAAGAGACAAGATAGGATAGGGTGGAATTTTAAACCCCTTAAAACCTTAGAAGTCAGTCTAACCCTCTGTGATGGTTAATATTGAGTGTCAACTTGATTGGATTGAGGATGCAGAGTACTGTTCCTGGGTGTGTCTGTGAGGGTGTTGCCAAAGGAGATTAACATGTGAGTCAGTGGACTGGGAGATGCTGACCCACTCTCAGTCTGGGTGGGTACCATCTAATCAGCTATCAGCACTGCTAGGATAAAAGCAGGCAAAGGAACGTGGAAGGACTAGACTGGCTTAGACTCCCAGCCCACATCTTTCTCCCTTACTAGATGCTTCCTGCCCCTGAACGTCAGAATCCAAGTTCTTCAGCTTTGAGACTCTTGGATCTTCAACCACAGACTGAAGGCTGCACTGTCAGCTTCCCTATTTTTGAGGTTTTGGGACTTGGACTGGCTTTCTTGCTCCTCAGTTTGCAGACGGCCTAATGTGGTACTTCACCTTGTGATCGTGTGAGTCAATACTTCTTAATAAATTCCCCTTTATATATACACCTATCCTATTAGTTCTGTCCCTCTAGAAAACCCTAATATGCTCTCTATCGTCCCCCCACATCCTACCAGTAATAACTCCATAGAGTGGTTGTCCAGAAATGACTTATGAGCACCTCCAGTTACAGTGAGCTGAAAATTCCAGAGGCATTTCCATTCTGCTTTTAGTCAGCTTAAAACATTAGCAAATTATTTTCTGAGATTTAACTGAGGTCTGTTTCCTTTCATATTTCTTTGATTCTAATAATTACCCATCATAAACTCATCTTTATCCTTGTAATATGAAGCTTTCTCTTCTCCAACTTAATATTTCCTGTTTCTCTAACCATTTTTCATATGTTGTGATCTCTAGAGATGTCTCTAAATATGTTTCAGTTTGTCAGTTTCTCTTTTTTACAAAAGGTCGTCCCAGAATTGAATGTCATAATTCAAGTATGGTATAACTAGCATTATATAAATTAGCATAGGGTCCTCAGTCTGGACACTGTGTTTCTCTTTTAGCCCTTTTATTTTCCAAGGAATATTATTTCATTTTGGTTTTAATTTACATTTCCCTGATTACTAAGAAGTTGTGCATCTTTTCATATATTTATTGACATTTATTGATAATTTTTTTGTGGATATCTGTTAAGAACTTTTTCCATTTTTCTATTTTTTTTTTTTTTTTTTTGTCTTTGTCTCTATTCCTAATAGCAGCCTTTTGTCCCCTATGTGTTGCAAGTAACTTTTATCCTTAGGCTAGCCTTTTTTTAACATTTTTAATTAGTCATATGTAAAATATTTTTCTTTATGGTTAATGCTTTTCTGTGAGTTTTTAAAGAAATCTTTCCAGACCCTGAGAACATGAAGATGTTATCTTACATTTATTCACAAAAGCTTTATTGTGGTGTTTTTTCCATTTAGATCTACAATCCACCTGGAATTGATTTGTGTGTAAGGTTTGAGATATACGTCAAGTTTAATTTTTTTTTCAAATAGATATCCAATTATTCTAGCAGCAATAATTGAAACTACACCCTTTTCCCACTGTTTTGAAATGCCACCTTTGTCAAAGATCTAATGATTATACATTCATGAGTCTGTTTCTGGTGTCTGTATGCTGTTTCATTTGTCTATTTGTCTACCTTTGTGCCATTACTACACTATGTTAATTACTAGAAATTTAAATATCTTGAAATGTAACATGGCAAATTCTTCTACTTTGGTCTTCTTCATGAAATGTCCTGACTATTCATTGCCCTTTATATCTCCTTTTAAAAAGGTAGAATGTTTATAACTGCTATATAGAAATACAATTGATTATAGTATGTTGACCTTGTATCAAGCAATTTTCTAAACTCATGTGTGAATATTAATAGTATAATCTGTATATTCTTTTACATTTTCTATTTACACAACTATATCAACCATAAAAAAATTGCAGCTCTATTTTTTCCCTCCAATCTTATACTTTTTATTCGTTTTCATTTCATTATTTCCTTTGACACCTCCAAAACACTCATTCCTTTCACCACTGTTGTGTAACAACCCCAAGGCTTAGTGGCATGAAGCAACCATTTTATTATACTCACAGATTCTGCAGGTCAAGAATTCAATCAGGGCACAGAGGTGACTATTTGTCTCTTCTCTACTGTAATTAGGACCTCAGCTGGAAAGCCTTGAAGGCTGGGAGTCACTTGATGACTGCAGGCTAAAACCATTTGGAGGTTTCATTATTTGTGTGTCTGGCGCCTGTGTTGAGATGATTCAAACATTAAGCTCAGTTGTAAATGCTGACTAGAGTGCCTGCATATGGCCTCACCACATGACTTTCTCATGGCATGGCAGCTTCGGAGAGTTGATGTTCTCATACTGCAGCTTACAGTCCAATGAACAAGGCAGAAACTAGATCATCTTTTATGACCTTATCTCGGAAGTCACATACCATCACTTCTCCAAACAGCTATAATCCAGGAACAAGAAAAAAACAAACAATTGAATGGACTCCAAAGGAACCTTTAAGGTGACTTGGATAGGCTCAAAAAGCAACAGTTATATGTCTTTGAAAAAAGATAGCATCATCTGGAGCTTCATTATTAGTACCACATTTTCATCACAAGGTTTAGCACTCAATTGAAAATAATCTTATCTAAAAAAAATGGATGTGACTGAAAACTAAAGACTAGAAAAGCACACAAAAATTAAAAAGACATATTACCATAAAAGGAACAGCAAAAAAAAAAAAAAATATTGCTGACTGTATGTCAGAACAAATGAGAGGCAGAAGACAATGGAAACATGGCTTCAATGTTCTAAAAGAATATAACTGTCAGCATAGAATATAACTGTGCTAAAATAATAACTGTCAGCATAGAAATCTAAAGCCAACAAAAATATCCCTTACAAACTAGTGTGAAATAAAGACACTTTCAGATAAACAAAAGAGAATTATTCACCAGAAGTTTCACACTAATTGAAATGCTAAAGGATGTATTTCAGGTAAAATAAAAGAGATTATAGCCAAGAGACGCAGCAAGAAGTGAAGAACGACACAAATGTCAAATATCTGAGTAAATCTGAATGAGCAATGTGTAAAACAATAATAACAAGTGTCTTATGAGTTTAAAATATGTACAGAACTAAAAAACATAAGAAAATTTTAAAATTGTATATATAATTAAAAACCTTCCCACAAAGTAAACTATAGGCCCAGATTGTTTCATTGGCAAAATTTACCAAGCATTTAAGGAATAAATAATGCCAATTTTACCCATATTCTTCAATATAATAGATTAAAAAAGATATTTCTCAATCATTTCAAGGGCAGCTTATTGTTCATTCCAAACCTTGATGAGTACATTTCAATAAAATAAATTCACAGGCCTATCTCATCTCTTGAAAAATAGAAACAAAGTTGCTAAACTAAGTAGTATCAAACCAAATCCAGTAGCATATAAAAAGGATAGTACTTTATGGCCAAGTTGGATTATTCTAACTGTTAAGCAGAACATTGGGTATCACTTACTAATCCCTGGAATTGACTCTAATAGCATATGCCCACTGCATTGCTTTATCAGAGTCACAAAGAACATAATGTATTCAAGCCCTGGATAAAACAACACTTTACTTACATAGAAAAAAGACAGAGCAAAATCAGCTTCAATGGTGTGTGTTGGTACCCCCCATGGCCAGCCAGTACCCCCTAGCAACAAACACAAAGCAATTGGATAAGCATACCCTTCTTGTGCCTTAGAAGAAGGACCCTTATCCACACCCACCCCAACCCAGTCTGAAAGACAGAAAGCTAGGACATGCCTGAGAGCCATTGATGCATACACATAGTAAAACAAAAGAACACTTAGTAAGTCTGAAACAGAAAAATATTTCCAGCCTGGAACAGGGTTTGTAGGCTGATTATCTCTTGCTAAGGAAATGTTTTAGTCCCAACACCTATTTTAAATGGCCAAGTGGGGTTCAAAAGACTGCATGCACAAGACTGCCTTTCCCAACACTAAAAATTCATGGTTGGTTCAACATTTGAAAAGCAATCAATGTAATATGCCTCATTAACTTAAGAAAGAAGAAAAATCACATGATCATCTCAATAGATGAAAAAATGTAATGTGATAAATTCAACTTCCTTTCATGATTAAAAAATTAGCAAACTAGAAATAAAAAGGAGCCTCTTTAATCTGTTAAAACATGTATATAAAAAGCTGAAGCAAATACTGTACTTGGTGGTGAAATGCTAAACTTCTTCCTGTGACAATGGGAATGAAACATGAATAACTGCTATTACCTCTTCTACTCAACATAGTGCTAGATATTCTGGGCAATCTGATAAAAAAAGAAAAATAAAATAAAGTTATAATTGTTGGAAGGGAATAAATTTAAATATAGCCAATTGTAAATAATATACGTGTATATAGAAAATACAAAAAAACTGATAAACTATTTTAAATAATAAATGGTTTGAGCAAGATAACTGCCTGCAAAATCAATATATAAATAGAATGGTATTTGAAAATATTAGCAATAGACATGGGAAATAAAAATGTTTAAATATACCATTTAAAATAACATAAAACAATATTGAAGGAAAAGAACAGAGTTGGAGGATTGACACTACCCAATTTCAAGGCTTACTATAAAGCTACAGTAATCAAGACAGTGTGGTATTGGTGAAAGAACAGACAAATAGACCAAGGGAACAGACTAGAGAGCCTATAAATAGACCTACATTAACATAGTCAAATTACCTTTAATAATGAAGGCAATTGAGCTAATGAGATAGTTCTTTTAACAAATGGTGCTGGAATAACTGGATATCTGCATGTAAAAAAAAAAATGAGTCTAGACGTGAGGTTTTACACCCATTGCAATAATTAACTCAAAATGGATCACTGACCTAAATTTAAAATGCAAACCTATAAAACTCCTAGAAGATACCATAGGAGAAAATCTAGGTGACCCAGAGTTTAACAATGACATTTTAGATACAACACCAAAGCCACAATCCATAAAAGAAATAATCAATAACCTTAACATCATTAAAATTAACAAATTTCTTACACAGAATATGCAAATTTGCTTAGATAGAAAGTAGATTGGTAGCTGCTAGGGGCTGGTGGTGAGGGATTGGGGAGAATAGAGGGGTTGAGAGGTGAGAACTAAAGGGTATGGGGTTTCTTTATGGGGTGGTGAGAATGTCCTAAAATTGACTGTGGTGATGATTACATAACTGAGTATAGTGCAGATAAAAACTACTAGATTGTACACTTTAAAGGAGTAAATTGTATCATATATGATTTATATTTTAATAAATCTGTTACCAAATAAAATTTAAAAGTTCAGCTCTGCAGAAGACACTGTCAAGAGAATAAAAAGAGAAGCCATAGACTGGGAGAAAATGTTTACAAAAGACATATCCGATAAGGGACAGTTTTACAAAATATACAAATAACAAAATATACAAATACTTAACACTCAACAATAAGTAAATATACAAATACTTAAAACTCAACAATAACAATGCAAACAACCAACTAAAAATGGGCCAAAGATATTAACCAACACCTGCCTCATTAAAGAAATTATACAGCTGGCAAATATACTTTTGAAAAGATGCTCAACTTCATATGTCATGAGGGAAATGCAAATGGAAACAACAATGAGATATCACTACACAACTATTAAAATAACCAAAATCCAGAACACTGACAACAGCAAATGCTGGTGAGAATGTAGAGCAACGGGAACATCATTCACTGCTGGTGGAAATACAAAGTGGCACAGTCACTTTGGAAGTCAGTTTGGTGGTTTCTTACAAAATGAAGCATACTCATACCATATTACCCAGCAATCATGCTGCTTGGTGTTTCTCCAAAGGAGTTAAAAACTTATGTCTACAGGAACCAGCACACGGATGTTTATAGCAACTTTATTCACAATTGCCTACACTTGGAAGCAAATAGGATGTCCTTCAGTACATGAATGAACAGATTAGATGTTTTAACATCTAAAAATGAAATATTATTAGGTACTGAAAAGAAATGATATATTAAGCCATGGAAATACATAGAGGAAACTTAAATCCATACTATTAAGTGAAATAAGCTAGTCTGAAAAGGCTACATACTGTATGATTTCAACTATGGGACATTATGGAAAAGGCAAAACTATGGATACAGTAAAAACATCAGTGGATTCCAGGGGTTGGGGGTAGGTAGAGACAAATAGGTGAGCTATTTGAAACTACAGTCTATTTGAAAACACACAGGCAGAGGAGACAAAATAAAAAAAAAACGAAGTACACCTACAAGATCTAGAAAATAGCATCCAAGGGAAAAATCTTAACACACTTATTGGCCTTCAAGAATAAATAGAGAGAGAGAGGCTCTCAGGTAACAGACTTTTTTTTTTATTTTTTTTATTTTATTATTTTTTTATTATACTTTAAGTTCTAGGGTACATGTGCATAACGTGCAGGTTTGTTACATATGGATGCATGTGCCATGTTGGTGTGCTGCACCCATCAACTCGTCAGCACCCATCAATTCGTCATTTATATCAGGTATAACTCCCAATGCAATCCCTCCCCCCCTCTTCGCCATGATAGGCCCCGATGTGTGATGTTCCCCTTCCCGAGTCCAAGTGATCTCATTGTTCAGTTCCCACCTATGAGTGAGAACATGCGGTGTTTGCTTTTCTCTTCTTGTGATAGTTTGCTAAGAATGATGGTTTCCAGCTGCAACCATGTCCCTACAAAGGACGCAAAATCATCCTTTTTTATGGCGGCATAATATTCCATGGTGTATATGTGCCACATTTTCTTAATCCAGTCTGTCACAGATGGACATTTGGGTTGATTCCAAGTCTTTGCTATTGTGAATAGTGCCACAATAAACATACGTGTGCATGTGTCTTTATAGCAGCATGATTTATAATCCTTTGGGTATATACCCAGTAGTGGGATGGCTGGGTCATATGGTACATCTAGATCTAGATCCTTGAGGAATTGCCATACTGTTTTCCATAATGGTTGAACTAGTTTACAATCCCACCAACAGTGTAAAAGTGTTCCTATTTCTCCACATCCTCTCCAGCATCTGTTGTTTCCTGACTTTTTAATGATTGCCATTCTAACTGGTGTGAGATGGTATCTCATTGTGGTTGTGATTTGCATTTCTCTGATGGCCAGTGATGATGAGCATTTTTTCATGTGTCTGTTGGCTGTATGAATGTCTTCTTTTGAGAAATGTCTGTTCATATCCTTTCCCCACTTTTTGATGGGGTTGTTTGTTTTTTTCTTGTAAATCTGTTTGAGTTCTTTGTAGATTCTGGATATTAGCCCTTTGTCAGATGAGTAGATTGCAAAAATTTTCTCCCATTCTGTAGGTTGCCTGTTCACTCTGATGGTAGTTTCTTTTGCTGTGCAGAAGCTCTTTAGTTTAATCATATCCCATTTGTCAATTTTGGCTTTTGCTGCCATTGCTTTTGGTGTTTTAGACATGAAGTCCTTGTACATGCCTATGTCCTGAATGGTACTACCTAGGTTTTCTTCTAGGGTTTTTATGGTATAAGGTCTAACATTTAAGTCTCTAATCCACCTTGAATTAATCTTCGTATAAGGAGTAAGGAAAGGATCCAGTTTCAGCTTTCTACTTATGGCTAGCCAATTTTCCCAGCACCATTTATTAAATAGGGAATCCTTTCCCCATTTCTTGTTTCTCTCAGGTTTGCCAAAGATCAGATGGCTGTAGATGTGTGGTATTATTTCTGAGGACTCTGTTCTGTTCCATTGGTCTATATCTCTGTTTTGGTACGAGTACCATGCTGTTTTGGTTACTGTAGCCTTGTAGTATAGTTTGAAGTCAGGTAGCGTGACGCCTCCAGCTTTGTCCTTTTGACTTAGGATTGTCTTGGCAATGCGGGCTCTTTTTTGGTTCCATATGAACTTTAAAGCAGTTTTTTTTCCAATTCTGTGAAGAAACTCATTGGTAGCTTGATGGGGATGGCATTGAATCTATAAATAACCTTGGGCAGTATGGCCAATTTCACGATATTGATTCTTCCTATCCATGAGCATGGTATGTTCTTCCATTTGTTAGTGTCATCTTTTATTTCACTGAGCAGTGGTTTGTAGTTCTCCTTGAAGAGGTCCTTTGCATCCCTTGTAAGTTGGATTCCTAGGTATTTTATTCTCTTTGAAGCAATTGTGAATGGAAGTTCATTCCTGATTTGGCTCTCTGCTTGTCTGTTACTGGTGTATAAGAATGCTTGTGATTTTTGCACATTAATTTTGTATCCTGAGACTTTGCTGAAGTTGCTTATCAGCTTAAGAAGATTTTGGGCTGAGACAATGGGGTTTTCTAAATATACAATCATGTCATCTGCAAACAGGGACAATTTGACTTCTTCTTTTCCTAACTGAATACCCTTGATTTCTTTCTCTTGCCTGATTGCCCTAGCCAGAACTTCCAACACTATGTTGAATAGGAGTGGTGAGAGAGGGCATCCCTGTCTTGTGCCAGTTTTCAAAGGGAATTTTTCCAGTTTTTGCCCATTCAGTATGATGTTGGCTGTGGGTTTGTCATAAATAGCTCTTATTATTTTGAGGTACGTTCCATCAATACCGAATTTATTGAGCGTTTTTAGCATGAAGGGCTGTTGAATTTTGTCAAAAGCCTTTTCTGCATCTATTGAGATAATCATGTGGTTCTTGTCTTTGGTTCTGTTTATATGCTGGATTACGTTTATTGATTTGCGAATGTTGAACCAGCCTTGCATCCCAGGGATAAGCCCACTTGATCATGGTGGATAAGCTTTTTGATGTGCTGCTGAATCCGTTTTGCCAGTATTTTATTGAGGATTTTTGCATCGATGTTCATCAGGGATATTGGTCTAAAATTTTCTTTTTTTGTTGTGTCTCTGCCAGGCTTTGGTATCAGGATGATGTTGGCCTCATAAAATGAGTTAGGGAGGATTCCCTCCTTTTCAATTGATTGGAATAGCTTCAGAAGGAATGGTACCAGCTGCTCTTTGTACCTCTGGTAGAATTCAGCTGTGAATCCATCTGGTCCTGGACTTTTTTTGGTTCGTAGGCTATTAATTATTGCCTCAATTTCAGAGCCTGCTATTGGTCTATTCAGGGATTCAACTTCTTCCTGGTGTAGTCTTGGAAGAGTGTAAGTGTCCAGGAAATTATCCATTTCTTCTAGATTTTCTAGTTGATTTGCGTAGAGGTGTTTATAGTATTCTCTGATGGTAGTTTGTATTTCTGAGGGGTCCGTGGTGATATCCCCTTTATCATTTTTTATTGCGTCTATTTGATTCTTCTCTCTTTTCTTCTTTATTAGTCTTGCTAAGGGTCACTGAATTTTGTTGATTTTTTCAAAAACCCAACTCCTGGATTCATTGATTTTTTGGAGGGTTTTTTTGTGTCTCTATCTCCTTCAGTTCCGCTCTGATCTTAGTTATTTCTTGCCTTCTGCTAGCTTTTGAATGTGCTTGCTCTTGCTTCTCCAGTTCTTTTAATTGTGATGTTAGAGTGTCAATTTTAGATCTTTCCAGCTTTCTCTTGTGGGCATTTAGTGCTATAAATTTCCCTCTACACACTGCTTTAAATGTGTCCCAGAGATTCTGGTATGTTGTATCTTTGTTCTCGTTGGTTTGAAAGAACATCTTTATTTCTGCCTTCATTTCGTTATATACCCAGTAGTCATTCAGGAGCAGGTTGTTCAGTTTCCATGTAGTTGAGCGGTTTTCATTGAGTTTCTTAGTCCTGAGTTCTAGTTTGATTGTACTGTGATCTGAGAGACAGTTTGTTATAATATGTATTCTTTTACATTTGCTGAGGAGTGCTTTACTTCCAATTATGTGGTCAATTTTGGAATAAGTGCGATGTGGTGCTGAGAAGAATGTATATTCTGTTGATTTGGGGTGGAGAGTTCTATAGATGTCTATTAGGTCTGCTTGGTGCAGAGATGAGTTCAATTCCTTGATATGCTTTTTAACTTTCTGTCTCATTTATCTGTCTAATGTTGACAGTGGAGTGTTGAAGTCTCCCATTATTATTGTATGGGAGTCTAAGTCTCTTTGTAAGTCTCTAAGGACTTGCTTTATGAATTTGGGTGCTCCTGTATTGGGTGCATATATATTTAGGATAGTTAGCTCTTCCTGTTGAATTGCTCCCTTTACCATTATGTAATGTCCTTCTTTGTCTCTTTTGATATTTGATGGTTTAAAGTCTATTTTATCAGAGACTAGGATTGCAACCCCTGCTTTTTTTTGTTCTCCATTTGCTTGGTAGATCTTCCTCCATCCCTTTATTTTGAGCCTATGTATGTCTCTGCATGTGAGATGGGTCTCCTGAATATAGCAGACTGATGAGTCTTGACTCTTTATCCAGTTTGCCAGTCTGTTTCTTTTAATTGGAGCATTTAGTCCATTAACATTTAAGGTTAATATTGTTATGTGTGAACTTGATCCTGCCATTATGATATTAACTGGTTATTTTGCTCATTATTTGATGCAGTTTCGTCCTAGCCTCGATGGTCTTTACATTTTGGCATGTTTTTGCAATGGCTGGTACCGTTTGTTCCTTTCCATGTTTAGGGCTTCCTTCAGGGTCTCTTGCAAGGCAGGTCTGGGGGTGACAAAATCTCTAAGCATTTACTTATCTGTAAAGGATTTTATTTCTCCTTCACTGATGAAACTTAGTTTGGCTGGATATGAAATTCTGGGTTTAAAATTCTTTTCTTTAAGAACTTTGAATATTGGCCCCCACTCTCTTCTGGCTTGTAGAGTTTCTGCCGAGAGATCTGCTGTCAGTCTGATGGGCTTCCCTTTGTGGGTAACCCGACCTTTCTCTCTGGCTGCCCTTAAGATTTTTTCCTTCATTTCAACTTTGGTGAATCTGGCAATTATGTGTCTTGGAGTTGCTCTTCTGGAGGAGTATCTTTGTGGCGTTCTCTGTATTTCCTGAATTTTAATGTTGGCCTGCCCTGCTAGGTTGGGGAAGTTCTCCTGGATGATATCCTGAAGAGTGTTTTCCAATTTGGTTCCATTTTCCCCCTCACTTTCAGGCACCCCAATCAGACGTAGATTTGGTCTTTTTACATAATCCCACACTTCTTGCAGGCTTTGTTCATTTCTTTTTCTTCTTTTTTCTTTTGGTTTCTCTTCTCGCTTCATTTCATTCATTTGATCCTCAATCACTGGTACTCTTTCTTCCAGTTGATCGAGTTGGTTACTGAAGCTTGTGCATTTGTCACGTATTTCTCGTGTCATGGTTTTCATCTCTGTCATTTCGTTGATGACCTTCTTTGCATTAATTAGTCTAGCTGTCAATTCTTCCACTCTTTTTTCAAGATTTTTCGTTTCTTTGCGCTGGATATGTAATTCCTCCTTTAGCTCTGAGAAGTTTGATGGACTGAAGCCTTCTTCTCTCATCTCTTCAAAGTCATTCTCTGACCAGCTTTGATGTTTTGGTGGCGATGAGCTGCATTCCTTTGCAGGGGGAGATGCGCTCTTATTCTTTGAATTTTCACCTTTTCTGCCCTGATTTTTCCCCATCTTTGTGGTTTTATCTGCCTCTGGTCTTTGATGATGGTGATGTACTGATGGGGTTTTGGTATAGGTGTTCTTCCTGTTTGGTAGTTTTCCATCTAATAGTCAGGACCCTCAGCTGTAGGTCTGTTGGAGATTGCTTGAGGTCCACTCCAGACCCTGTTTGCCTGGGTATCAGCAGCAGAGGTTGCAGAAGATAGAATATTGCTGAACAGTGAGTGTACCTGTCTGATTCTTACTTTGGAAGCTTCTTCTCAGGGGTGTACTCCACCCTGTGAGGTGTAGGGTGTCAGACTGCCCCTAGTGGGGGATGTCTCCCAGTTAGGCTACTCAGGGGTCAGGGACCCACTTGAGCAGGCAGTCTGTCCATTCTCAGGTCTCAGCCTCCGTTTTGGGAGATCCACTGCTCTTTTCAAAGCTGTCAGACAGAGTTGTTCGCGTCTGCACAGGCCTCTGCTGCTTCCCCTGTTGTTTTTTAGCTGTGCCCTGTCCCCAGAGGTGGAGTCTAAAGCGACAGGCAGGCTTCCTTGAGCTGCTGTGAGCTCCACCCAGGTTGAGCTTCCCAGTGGCTTTGTTTACCTACTTAAGCCTCAGCAATGGCAGGCGCCCCTCCCCCAGCCTCACTGCTGCCTTGTGGTTAGATCACAGACTGCTGTGCTAGCAATGAGGGGGGCTCCGTCGCCGTGGGACCCTCCCGGCCAGGTGTGGGTATAATCTCCTGGTGTGCCCATTTGCTTAAAGTGCAGTATTGCGGTGGGAATTACCAGATTTTCCAGGTGTTGTGTGTCTCAGTTCGTCTGGCTAGGAAAAGGGATTCCCTTCCCCCTTGCACTTCCCAGTTGAGGCAATGCCTCGCCCTGCTTCAGCTCTCGCTGGTCGGGCTGCAGCAGCTGACCAGCACTGATTGTCCGGCACTCCCCAGTGAGATGACCCCAGTACCTCGGTTGAAAATGCAGAAATCACCAGTCTTCTGTGTCGCTCGCGCAGGGAGTTGGAGACTGGAGCTGTTCCTATTCGGCCATCTTGCTCCACCGCTAGGCAACAGACTTCTTAGTGGAATGCTTACAGTCCAGCCAACTGTGGCATGCTATATTTAAAGTGCTGGAATAAGAAAACTTTTACTCTAGAATAGTATATTCAGCAAAAATATCCTTGAACATAAAAGAGAAATAAAGACTTTCTCAGGCAAGTAAAAGCTGAGAGATTTCATTAACACCAGACCTGTCCTACAAGAATTGCTAAAAGGAGGACTTAAGTCAGAACTAAAAGAACATTAATAAGCCATGAGAAATCATCTGAAATACAAAGTAAACTGGAAATTGTAAGTACACAGAAAAACAAACAAAAAAATTGTAGCACTGTGACTGGGGTGTGTAAACTACTCTTAAGTAGAAAGGCTAAATGATGAACCAATCAAAAACAATAATTACAACATTTTGGCTGGGTACAGTGGCTCACGTCTGTAATCCTAGCAATTTGGGAGGCCAAGGCTGTAGATCTTTTGAGCTTAGGAGTTCGAGACCAACCTGGAAAGTTTAGCGAAACCCCGTCTGTACAATAATAATAATAATAATAATAATAATAATAATAATAATAATAATTAGCTGTGCACAGTGGCACATGCCTATACTCCCAGCTACTCAGGATGCTGAGGTGGGAGGATTGCTTGAGCCCAGGAGGCAGAGATTGCAGTGAGCCATGATTTTGTCATGGCATTCCAGCCTGGGTGAGAGAGTGAGACTCTGTCTAAAAAAAAAAAAAAAAAAAAAAAAAAAAAGGAAAAATAAACAATAATTACAACTTTTCAAGACATAGTACAATAAGATATAAGTAAAAACATCAAAAAGTTAAAATGAGAAATAAAGTTAATATGTATGGTTTTCAATAATTTTCTTTTTGCTTGCTTGTTAGGTTTTTTATTCAAACAGTGTAAAGTTTCAGCTAAAAATAATGGGTTATAAGATAGTAACCTCTTGTAAGTTTGTAAGCTTCATGGTAACCTCAAATCAAAAAGCATCCAATAGATACACAAAAAAAGCAAGAATTTAAATCATACAACCAAAGAAAATCACCTTTAATAAAAGAATGACAGAAAGGAAGGAAAGAAGAAAGAGGAAACACAAATCAACCAGAAAACAAATAATAAAAAAGCAGGAGCAAATCCTTACAATCAACAATAACACTGACCAGAAATGAACTAAATGCTCCAGTGAAAACATGTAGACTGGTTGAATGGATTAAAAAATTACCCAATTATCTGTTGCCTGCAAGAAACACACTTCCCCTGCAAAGGTGCACATGGATCAAAAACAAAAAGTTATAAAAATATATTCCATACCAATGGAAACAATAAAAGAGCAGGAGTAGCTACACTAACATCAGACAAAATAAATTTCAAGAAAAAATTCCATAAGAAGTAACAAAGAAAGACACTATATAATCATGAAAATGTCATTACAGTCAGAAAATATGACAATTTTAAATGTAAATGTACCCAACACTGGAACACCCAGATATATAAAACAAATATTATTAGAGCTAAAAGGAGAGAGAGGCCCCAATACAATAATAGCTGGAGACATGAAACACCCACTTTCAGCATTGGACAGTTCTTCCAGAAAGAAAATCAACAAAGCAACATTAGAAATAATCTACCCTATAGACCAAAGTGAATTAACAGAAATTTACAGAACATTTCATCCAGTCCCTGCAGAATACACATTCTTTTCAGCACATGGATCATTTTCAAGGATAGACCATATGTACAGTAACAAAATAAGTCTTTAAAAAATAAAAAAAATAAAATTGAAATAATATCAAAGTCTCTAACCACAATGGAATAAAACTACAAATCAATGACAAGAGAAACTTAGGAAACTGTAAACACACATGGAAAGTAAACAATATGCTCCTGAATGACCAGTTGATCAATAAATAAATTAGGAAAGGAATTTAAAAATTGATTGAAACAAATGATAATGGAAACATAACATACCAAAATCTGTGAGATACCACAAAAGCACTACTAAGTGGGAAGTGTATAGCTACAAGTGCTACATAAAAAAATACTTCAAATAAGCAACCTAATAATTTATTGTGAAGATGTGCTTATTTTACATTGCATGTCTATATCAAAACATCTCATGTGCCCCATAAATATATACAAATATATACACCTACTATGTACCCAAAAAATTAAAAATTAAAAAATTAAAATTAAGTAAAGTAAAAGAACTAGAAAAGCAAGAGCAAACAAAACACAAAACTATTCAAAGAAATGATAAATATCAAAGCTGAAATTAATAAATATGAAATGAAGAAAATAATACAAAAGATCAATGAAACAGAAAGTTGGTGTTCTGAAAAGGTAAATAACAAACCTTTAGCCAAACTAATTCTGAAAAAGAGAGAAGACCCAAATAAAATCAGTGTTGAAATATGTGACATTTCAATTGATACTGAAGAATTTCAAAGGATCATTAGTGGCTACTATGAGCAACCATATGCCAATTGGAAAATCTAAAAGAAATGGATGAATTCCTACAAAAATACAAGTTACCAAGATTGAACCATGGATAAATTCAAAACCTGGACAGATCAATAACAAGTAATGAAATTGAAGCCATAATAGAAAGATTTTCAGTAAAGAAAAGCCTGGCACCCAATGGTCTCACTGCTGAATTCCACCAAACATATAAAAAAGAACTAATACCAACCTACTCACACTATTCAGAAAAATAGAGGAAGAGGGGACACTTTTAAATTCATTATATGAGGCCAGTATTACTCTGATACAAAAAATAAGACACATAAAAAAAGGAGAACTATAGGTGCATAAATTTGTTTCATATTGACACAAAAATGCTCAACAAAATACTTCCAAACTGAATTCAATCACACATTAAAAACATCATTCATCATCACCAAGTAGGATTTATCCCAGGAATTGAAGGATAATTCAAGATATGCAAATCAATTATTGTTATACATCATATAAAGAGAATGAAATACTAAAATCATATGATTATTTCAATTGATGTTAACAAAGCATTTGAAAAAAAAATCCAACATCCCTTCATAATAAAAGCCCTAAAAACACTGGGAATAGAAGCAACGTATCTTTACATAGTAAAAGCCGTATATGACAGACCCATAGCTAGTATCATACTTAATGAGGAACAACTGAAACTCTTTCCTCTAAGATGAAGAACATGACAAGGGTGCCAACTTTTGCCATTGATATTCAACATAGTACTGGAAGTCCTAACTAGAGTAATCAGAAAAGAGGAACAAATAAAGTGTACCCAAATTGGAAGGAAAAATAAAAGTATCCTTGTTTGCAGATAATGTAATCTTATATTTGGTAAAAACCTAAAAACTCCTCCAAAGAGCTATTAGAACTAATATACA
This sequence comes from Piliocolobus tephrosceles, assembly GCF_002776525.5. NCBI lineage: Eukaryota > Metazoa > Chordata > Mammalia > Primates > Cercopithecidae > Piliocolobus > Piliocolobus tephrosceles. The sequence goes on from NC_045445.1 coordinate 72,696,388, forward strand.
AATCCAGTAAAGTTGCAGGATGCAAAATCAACATATAATAACTACTAGCATTTCCATGTGCCAACAGTGAACAATCTGAAAAATAAATCAAGAAAGTAACCCCATTCACAGTAGTTACAAATAAAATAAAATAACTGGGAATTAACTTAGAGAAGTGAATGATCTCTACAATAAAAACTATAAAACATTGATGTAAGAAATTGAAGAAAAGAAAAAAATTGGAAAGGTATTCCACAATCATGAAAGAATTAATACTGTTAAAATGTTCAAGGTACCCAAAGCAATCTACAAATTCAATGTAATATCTGTCAATATAACAATGACATTCTTAACAGAAAAAAAAAAAAAAAAACTAAAAATTTATATGGAACCACAATAAACCCAGAATAGCCAAAGCTTTTCTAAGAAAATGAAACTGGAGGAATCACATACCTGACTTCAAATTATTTTACAAAGGTATAGTAACTAAAACAGCATGGTAACACCATAAAAACAGGCACACAGACCAATGGAGCAGAATAGAGAAACCAGAAACAAATTCACACACCTAAAGTGAACTTGTTTTCAGCAAAGGCACCGAAAACATACATTAGTGAAAAGAAAGTCACTTCAATAAATGGTGCTGAGAAAACTGGATACTCATTTTCAGAAGAATGGAACTAGACCCCTCTTTCTTGCCGTATAGAAAAATCAACTCAAAATGGATTAAGGACTTCAACCTAAGATATCAAACTAAGAAACTACTGAAAGAAAACATTGGGGAAACTCTCCAGGACATTAGACTAGGCAAAAATCCCTTTGAGTAATAACCCACAAGCATAGGAAACCATAGCAAAAGTTGACAGATGGTATCAAATTAAGTTAAAAAGCTTCTACATAGGAAAAAACAAAAACAAAACAAAACAGAAAAATCAATAAAATGAAGAGACAACCCACCCAGTGGGAGAAAATATTTGCAAACTACCCACCTGCATTACTCAGCTCTCACACTGCTATAAAGAATTACATGAGACCGGGTAATTTGTTTTAAAAGAGGTTTATTTGGCTCACAGTTCTGGAGGCCATACAGGAAGCATGATGCTGGCATCTGCTCAGTTTCTGGGAAGTTCTCAGGAAACTTTCAATTATTGAGAAAGGCAAAAGGGAAACAATCATGTCTTACCTGGCCAGAGCAGGAGCAAGGGAGCAGAAGGTACCATACACTTTTAAACAACCAGTTTTCACAATAATTACTATTGTGATGACAGCTCCAAGAGGGATTGTACTAAACCATGCTAAACTGCCCCCACAATCCAGTCATCTCCCACCAGGCCCCTTCTCCAACATTGGGGATTACAATTGAACGTGAGACTTGGGTGAAGACAAAAATCCAAACCGTATCATTCCACCCTGGCCCCTCCCAAAACTCATTTCTTTCTCAAATTGCAAAATACAATCATGCCTTCCCAACAGGCCCCCAAAGTCTTAAATAATTTCAGCATTAGCTCAAAAGTCCAAATTTCAAAGTCTCATCTGAAACAAGGCAAGTCCTTTCCACCTAAGAGCCTGTAAAATCAAAAACAAGTTAGTTACTTCCAAGATACAATGGGGATATAGGCATTTAATGAGCACTCCTGTTTCAAAAGGGATAAATCATTCAAAATAAGGGACTACAGGCTCCACACAAGTCTGAAATCCAGAAAGAAATTTATTAAATCTTAAATCTCCAAAATAATTTTCTTTGACCCCAATGTCTCACATCCAGGGCACACTGGTGCAACACTGCTCCAATCCCACATTCCCCCTCCATGCTGCCCTAGTAGAGGTTCCCTATGAGGGCTCCACCCTTGCAGCAGGCTTCTGCCTGGGCATTCAGGCTTTTCCATACGTTCTCTGGAATCTAGGTGTAGGATCCCAAACCTCAACTCTTGTACTCTGCACACTCACAGGCTTAACACAACATGGAAGCCGCCATGGCTTATGGCTTTCACACTCTGAGGCAGTGGCCCAAGCTGCTTCTGGGCCCATTTTAGCCACAGCTGGGGTTGGAGCAGCTGGGATACAGAAAGCAGTCTCCTGAGGCTGCACAGGTTGGCAAGACCCTGGGCCTGGCTCAGGAAATGATTCTTCCCTCCTAGGCCTCCAGGCCTGTGATGGAAGGGGCTGCCAATCTTGGCTGTCAGCACTTACTTTTCTCTAAGTTATGCAAATTTCTGCAGTCAGCTTGAATTCCTCCTCTGAAAATGACTTTTTCTTTTCTACCACATGACCAGGCTGCAAATTTTCCAAACATTTATGCTTTGCTTCCCTTTTAAGTATAAATTCCGGTTTCAGTTCATTTCTTTGCTGCTTAGAAATTTCTTCTATCAGATACCCTAAATCATCTCATAACAAAAGTGACCAATACGTTTATTATCTTCATCTGAGACCTCCTGAGACTGGCCTTCACTCTCCATATCACTATCAGCATTTTGATCATAACCATTCAACCAGTCTCTAGGAAGTTACATATTTTCCCTCTTCTTCTGAGCCTTCCACACTCTTCCTGTCTTCTTCTGAGCCTTCCACACTCTTCCAGCCTCTGCCCATTACCCAGTTCCCATTACCCAGTTCCACTTCTACAATTTCAGGTATCTTTATAACAATACCACACTTCTTGATACCAATTTGTCATATTAGCCTGTTCACGCACTGCTATAAAGAATACCTGAGACTGGGTAATTTATAAAACAAAGAGGTTTAATTGGCTTATGAGTGGATAAAGAAATTGTGGTACATATACACAGGCAGGCGTACAGGAAGCATAGCAGCATCTACTTCTGGGAAGGCCTCAGGGGGCTTTAACTCATGGCGGAAGACAAATCAGAAACAGATGTCTTACATGACAGGAGCAGGACCAAGGAAGGTGTGAGGCGTAGGTGCCACACACTTTTAAACAACCAGATCTCACAAGAATTCATTGTCATGACAACAGCTCCAATGGGAATGATGTTAAACCATGAGAAATCACCCCATGACCCAATCACCTGCCACCAGCCCCACCTCCAACATTGGGAATTATGATTGCACATGAGATTTGTGTGGGTACAAAGAACCAAACCATGTCACCATCTGACAAGAGATTTATAACCAGAATATATAGGGAGCTCAAACAGCTCTACAGGAAAATGCCTAGTAATCCAATTCAGAAATAGACAAAAAAATAGACAAAAGATTTGAATAGAGATTTCTCAAAAGAAGACACACAAATGATAAACAGATATATGAAAAGGCGCTCAACATCATTGGTCATCAGAGAAATGTGTATCAAAACTATGATGAGATATCATCTCACCCCAGTTAAAATGGCTTTTATCCAAAGACAGGCAATAACAGATGCTGGCAAGGATATGGAGAAATGGGAACCCATATACACTGTTGGTAGTAATGTAAGTTAGTACAAACACTATAAAGAACACTTTGGACGTTCCTCAAAAAACTAAAAATAGAACTACCATATGATACAGCAATCCCACTCCTAGGTATATACCCAAAAAGAAAGGAAATCAGTATATCAAAGAGATATCTGTACTCCCATGTTTATTACAGCCCTATTCACAATAGCCCAGATTTGGAAGCAACCTAAGTGTCTGTCAACAAATGAATGAAGAAATTGTGGTACATATACACAACTGACTACTATTCAGTCATAAAAAAGAATGAGATCCTTTCCTTTGCAACAACATCAATGGCACTGTACATCATTATATTAAATAAAATAAGTCAGGCACAGAAGGACAAACATCACACATTCTCACTTATTTGTGTGTGTTAAAAATTAAAACAATTGAACTCATGAAGATAAAAACTAGAATGATGGTTACCAGATGCTGAGAAGGGTAGTGGCTAGACAGGGAGAAGTTGGGATGGTTAATGGGTTCAAATAACATAAAGAATGAATAAGACCTAGTATTTGCTAGCACAACAGTGTGACTATGGTCAAAAATAATTTAATTATACCTTTTTCAATAACTGAAAGAGTATAATTGGATAGCTTGTAACCAAAGGATAAATACTTGAGGTGATGGATACCCCATTTACATGACATGATTATTGTGCATTGCATCTCTGTATCAAAATATATTATGTAACCCATAAATATATGCACATACTATGTACCCATGAAAATAAAAAATAAACAACAAACATAAAAAAACTTAAATTTTAATTAATAATGAGTAACATTTGGTGTTAAAGATGTGTGAAGGGATATATAAATTTTCTTTTTTAATTTTTTTTATTATACAGTAACTTCTACAGTACATGAGCACAATGTGTAGGTTTGATACATTGGTATATATATGCCATGTTGGTTTGTTGCACTCACCAACTCGTTGTTTACATTAGGTATTTCTCCTGATGCTATCTCTCCCCCAGCCCCTCACCCCTGACAGGGCCCTGTGCATGATGTTCCCCGCCCTGTGTCCAAGTGATCTCATTGGTCAATTCCCACCTATGAGTGAGAATAAACGGTGTTTGGTTTTCTGTGCTTGTGATAGTTTGCTAAGAATGATGGTTTCCAGCTTCATCCATGTCCCTGCAAAGGACACGAACTCATCCTTTTTTATGGCTGCATAGTATTCCATGGTGTATACATGTCACATTTTCTTAATCCAGTCTATCATTGATGAACATTTAGGTTGGTTCCAAGTCTTTGCTAATGTGAATAGTGCTGCAATAAACATATGTGTGCATGTGTCTTTATACTGACATGATTTATAATCCTTTGGGTATATACCCAGTAATAGGATTGCTGGGTCAAATGGTATTTCTAGTTCTAGATCCTTGAGGGATCACCACACTGTCTTCCACAATGGTGGAACTAATTTACACTCCCACCAACAGTGTAAAAGTGTATCTGTTTCTCCACATCCTCTACAGCATCTGTTGTTTCCTGACTCTAATTATTGTCATTCTAACTGGTGTGATGGCATCTCATCGTGGTTTTGATTTGCATTTCTCTGATGGCGAGTGATGATGAGCATTTTTTCTTGTGTCTGTTGGCTGCATAAATGTCTTCTTTTGAGAAGTGTCTGTTCATATCCTTTGCCCACTTTTTGATGGGATTGTTTTCTTCTTCTATATTTGTTAAAGTTCTTTGTAGATTCTGGATATCAGACCTTCATCAGATGGGTAGATTGCAAAAATTTTCTCACATTCTGTAGGTTGCCTGTTCACTATGACGGTAGTTTCTGTTGCTGTGCAGAAGCTCTTTAGTTTAATTAGATCCCATTTGTCTATTTTGGCTTTTGTTGCCATTGCTTTTGGTGTTTTAGTCATGAAGTCCTTGCACATGCCTATGTCCTGAATGATATTGCCTAGGTTTTCTTCTAGGGTTTTTATGGTTTTATGTCTAACATTTAAGTCTTTAATCTGTCTTAAATTAACTTTTGTATAACATGTAAGGAAGGGATCCAGTTTCAGCTTTCTACATATGGCGAGCCAGTTTTCCCAGCACCATGAATTAAATAGGGAATCCTTTCCCCATTTAATTATTTAGTATAGTTTGAAGTCAGGTAACGTGATACCTCCAGCTTTGTTCTTTTTGCTTAAGATTTTCTTGGAAATGTGGGCTCTTTTTTTTGTTCCACATGAACTTTAATTTAGTTTTTTTCCAATTCTGTGAAGAAAGTCATTTGTAGCTTGATGGGGATGGCATTGAATCTATAAATTACCTTGGGCACTATGGCCATTTTCACAATATTAATTCCTCCTATCCATGAACATGGAATGTTCTTCCATTTGTTTGTGTTCTCTCCTATTTCATTGAGCAACGGTTTGTAGTTCTCCTTGAAGAGGTCCCTCACATCCCTTGTAAGTTGTATTCCTAGGTATTTCATTCTCTTTGAAGCAATTGTGAATGGGAGTTGACTCATGATTTGGCTCTCTGTTTGTCTGTTATTGGTGTATAGAATGCTTGTGATTTTTGCACATTGCTTTTGTACCCTGAGATTTTGCTGAAGTTGCTTATCAGCCTAAGGAGATTTTAGGCTGAGACAGTGGGGTTTTCTAAATATACAATCATGTCATCTGCAAACAGGGACCATTTGACTTCTTCTTTTCCTAATTGAATATCCTTTATTTCTTTCTCTTGCCTGATTTCCCTTGCCAGAACTTCCAACAGTATGTTGAATAGGAGTGGTGGGAGAGGGCATCCCTGTCTTGTGCCAGTTTTCAAAGGGAATGCTTCCAGTTTTTGCCCATTCAGTAAGATATTGGCTGTGGGTTTGTCAAAAATAGCTCTTATTATTTTGAGACACATTACATCAATACCTAGTTTATTGAGAGTTTTTAGCATGAAGGGCTGTTGAATTTTGTTGAGGGCCTTTTCTGCATCTATTGAAATAATCATGTGGTTTTTGTCATTGGTTCTGTTTATGTGACTGATTTTGCTTATTGATTTGTGCATTATGAAGCAGCCTTGCATCCCCAGGATGAAGCTGTCCTGATCATGGTGGATAAGCTTTTTGATGTGCTGCTGGATTCGGTTTGCCAGTATTTTATTGAGGATGTTCACATCTATGTTAATGAGGGATGTTGGTCTAAAATTCTCTTTTTTAGTTGTGTCTCTGCCAGGCTTTGGTATCAGGATAATGTTGGCCCCATAAAATGAGTTAGGAAGGATTCCCTCATTTTCTATTGATTTGAATAGTTTCAGAAGGAATGGTATTGGCTCCTCTTTGTACCTCTGGTAGAATTTGGCTGTGAATCTGTCTCCTCCTGGACTTCTTTTGGTTGGTAGGCTATTAATTATTGCCTCAATTTCAGAGCCTGTTTTGGTCTATTCAGAGATTCAACTTCTTCCTGGTTTAGTCTTGGGAGAGTGTATGTGTCCAGGAATTTATCCATTTCTTAGATTTTCTAGTTTATTTGCATAGAGGTGTCTATAGCATTCTCTGATGGTTATTTGTGTTTCTGTGGGGTCGGTTGTGATATCCCCTTTATCATTTTTTATTGCATCCATTTTATTTTTCTCTCTTTTCTTCTTTATTAATCTTGCAAGTAGTCTGTCAATTTTGTTGATCTTTTCAAAAAACCAGCTCCTGGATTCATTGATCTTTTGAAGGGTTTTGTGTGTGTGTGTGTGTGTGTGTGTGTGTGTGTGTGTGTGTGTGTGTCTCTATCTCTTCCCATTCTGCTCTGATCTTAGTTATTTCTTTTCTTCTGCTAACTTTTGAATTTGTTTGCTCTTGCTTCTCTAGTTCTTTTAATTGTGATGTTGGGTGTCAATTTTATGTCTTTTCCTACTTTCTCTTGTGGGCATTTAGTAATATAAATTTCCTTCTACACACTGCTTTAAATGTGCCCCAGAGATTCTGGTATGTTGTGTCTTTTTTCTCACTGGTTTCAAAAAACATCTTTATTTCTGCCTTCATTTCGTTATTTACCCAGTAGTCATTCAGGAGCAAGTTGTTCCGTTTCCATGTGATTGTGCAGTTTTGAGTGAGTTTCTTAATCCGGAGTTCTAATTTGATTTCACTGTGGTATGAGAAACAATTTCTTGTGATTTCTGTTCTTTTACATTTGCTGAGGAGTGCTTTACTTCCAATTATGTGCTCAATTTTGGAATAAGGGTGATGTGGTGCTAAGAAAAATGTGTATTTTGTTGATTTGGGATGGAGAGTCCTTTGATGTCTATTAGGTCTGCTTGGTGTAGAGCTGAATTCAAGTCCTGGATATCCTTGTTAACCTTCTGTCTCATTGATCTATCTAATATTGCCACTAGGGTGTTAAAGTCTCCCATTATTATTGTGTGGGAGTGTGAGTCTCTTTGTAGGTCTCTAAGGACTTGCTTTATGAATCTGGGTTCTCCTTTATTGGGTGCATATATATTTAGGATAGTAAGCTCTTCTTGTTGAATTGATTTCTTTACCATTATGTAATGGCTTTCTTTGTCTCTTTTGATCTTTGTTGGTTGAAAGGCTGTTTTGTAAGAGACTAGGATTGCAACCCCCACTTGCTTTTGCTTTCCATTTGCTTGGCAGATTTTCCTCCATCCCTTTACTTTGAGCCTATGTATGTCTTTGCATGTGAGATGGGTCTCCTGAATACAGCAGACTGATGGGTCTTGACTCTTTATCCAATTTGCCATTCTGTGTCTTTGAATTGGGGCATTTAGCCTATTTGCATTTAAAGTTAATATTGTTCTGTATGAATTTGATCCTGTCATTATGATGTTAGCTGGTGATTTTGCCCATTAATTGATGCAGTTTCTTCCTAGCCTCGATGGTCTTTACTATTTGGCATGTTATTGCAGTGGCTGGTACCGGTTGTTTCTTTCCATGTTTAGTGCTTCCTTCAGGAGCTCTTGTACGGCAGACCTGGTGGTGACAAAATCTCTTGGCATTTGCTTGTCTGTAAAGGATTTTAGTTCTCCTTCACTTATGAAACTTAGTTTGGCTGGATATGAAATTCTGGGTTGAAAATTTTTTTCTTTAAGAATGTTGAATATTGGCCCCCACTCTCTTCTGGCTTATAGGGTTTCTGCTGAGAGATCTGCTGTTAGTCTGATGGACTTCCCTTTGTGGGTAACTCAACCTTTCTCTCTAGCTAACCTTATCATTTTTTCCTTTATTTCAGCCTTGGTGAATCTGACAATTATGTGTCTTGCTGTTGCTCTTCTTGAGGAGTAACTTTGTGGTGTTCCCTGTATTTCCTGAAGTTGAATATTGGCCTGTCTTTCTAGGTTGGGGACGTTCTCCTGAATAATATCCTGAAAAGTTTTCCAACTTGGTTCCATTCTCCCTGTCACTTTCAGGTACACCAATCAAAATGTAGATTTGGTCTTTTCACATAGTCCCATATTTCTTTGAGGCTTTGTTCATTTCTTTTCACTCTTTTTTCTCTAACCTTGTCTTCTCACTTTATCTCATTAATTTGATCTTCAATCACTGATACCTTTTCTTCCACTTGATCGAATAGGCTATTGAAGCATGTGCATGAGTCACAAAGTTCTCATGCCATGGTTTTCAGCTCCATCAGGTCATTTAAGGTCTTCTCTACACTGGGTATTCTAGTTAGCCATTTATCTAACCTTTTTTCAAGGTTTTTAGCTTCCTTGTGATGGGTTCGAAATGCTCCTTTCGTTTGGAGAAGTTTGTTATTACCGACCTTCTGAAGCCTACTACTGTCAACTCATCAAAGTCATTCTCCATCCAGCTTTGCTCCATTGCTGGTGAGGAACTGTGATCCTTTGGAGGAGAAGAGGTGCTCTGATTTTTAGAATTTTCAGCTTTTCTGCTCTAGTTTCTCCCCATCTTTGTGGTTTTATCTACCTTTGGTCTTTCATATTGGTGACCTACAGATGGGGTTTTGGTGTAGTTGTCCTTTATGCTCATGTTGATGCTATTTCTTTCCGTTTGTTAGTTTTCCTTCTAACAGTCACGTCCTTCTGCTGCAGGTCTGTTGGAGTTTGCTGGAGGTCCACTCCAGACCCTGTTTGCCTGGTTATCACCAGTGGGAGGCTGCAGAACAGCAAATATTGCTGCCTGATCCTTCCTCTGGAAGTTTTGTCCCAGAGGGGCATATAGATGCCTATATGAGGTGTCTGTCGGCCCCTACTGGGAGGTGTCTCACAGTTAGGATACACAGCGGTCAGGGACCCACTTGAGGAGGTAGTCTGTCCGTTCTCAGAGCTCAAATGCTGTGTTGGGAGAACCACTGCTCTCTTCAGAGCTCTGTTGGAAATGCAGAAATCACCCATCTTCTGGGTCAATCACGCTGGGAGCTGCTAACTGGAGCTGTTCCTATACAGCCATAGCTCCATGTGGCTGGGGGAGGTCTTATAGCAGAAGGTGAAAAGCACTTCAGTTAAAATCAGGGGCTCCAATGGGGTAAAGGCATGCTCCATAGCAGATTATTGGCCTAAAATGGCTGGTGGAGCCACAGAGTTGGGAGCACAGGCTGTGGGAACTACAGTGATTGACCACTGGACATGAGGCTGGGGAGCCTCTGGGATATATAAATTTTCAAATTTAAGGGTTATGGAATCAAAATATTTAAGTGATCCTGAAGACATGTTTTCATCTTACATTTACGAAATTTCTTCAAACTCCTTATATAAATTAAAATATAACATGATTGCTTATTTTCCTTTCCACAAGTCTTGTAACTCTACAAATAAAGAAAATTAACTTAAAACTATAATTAACCAAAACTATATTTCATAGGCCATTAGTCTAGAATAAGGATAAGTAATACACATATATGCGCGCGCGCACACACACACACACACACACACACACAAATATAATTGTTCTGTGCTCAAATACTTTGCTAAATACCTGTTTCCCATATTTATTTGGCCATAGAACAGAGTTTTAAATTCCAGTACCATTATATTAACATTTAGTATTCTGAGGGACACGAGTTTAAGTAACACTGGTTTAGTATAATACATTCTTAGTGAATCCACATTGACTTTTAGTAACATCCATTTCTTTTTCCAAAGTAGTTTTTAATACATTTAGAATCTTTCTTAGACTTCCACTCTTATGTTCAAATAAATACATAATATTCTTCCATCATCAGTCTTCTGGACTCTCTTTTATTCTTTTTAGTAAGATTACTAATAGTTGTTCATCAGTTTCATTTATTAATCTTCTCACTACTTATTCTAAGTTGTTCCCCCCATACCTTGTGCAGCTTGAGAATTATGATAAAAGTACTATGTGTGAATATAGAGTCTACTTGTAAGTTTTTGGAATGGAGTCATATACTACATATACTATAAAGCAGATAAATGCTACTCTTAGGAAAAAAATACATTGCAAAAAAGAACATTTCTATTTCTACACTACAGGACTTTAAAATACTTATTAAAATACTTATTATATGCCAAGCAGTGTATATTTTATATGCTTTCATTATTTCATTTAACTCTTCATAGAAATCCTATGAAATAGCTACCATTATCCTTATTTGACAGAGGATAAATCTAAGGCATAATATTTAAGCAATTTGCTCAAGGTCATGTACCTAGTAAAGAGAGAAGCAATGTTTCAGAAGTAGATGTATTTAATTCTATGGTTTTTTTTTTTTTTTTTTTTTTTTTTTTTTTTTTTTTGAGACGGAGTCTCGCTCTGTGGCCCAGGCTGGAGTGCAGTGGCCGGATCTCAGCTCACTGCAAGCTCTGCCTCCCGGGTTCACGCCATTCTCCTGTCTCAGCCTCCTGAGTAGCTGGGACTACAGGCGCCTGCTACCGCGCCCCGCTAATTTTCTGTGTTTTTAGTAGAGACGGGGTTTCACCTTGTTAGCCAGGCTGGTCTCTATCTCCCGACCTCGTGATCTGCCCGCCTCGGCCTCCCAAAGTGCTGGGATTACAGGCCTGATAATTCTATGTTTTTAACTACTATGCTATACTGCCTCCCTGAGGACAAACTTTATATTTATTCCTTAGTATCTCGGAATGCCTAGTATAGTAGTTGCTCAAAAAGTATTTACTGAATGAATAACTATATAAACAAATGAATTTCAGCTGGGTCAAGGGACTTTCGTGCATTCAAAGAATTTATGTACTCTAGGAAAATATCTCTTTCCATCTTTAAACGCCTATTTACTAGTGTTACTCTACCCTTAGCAGTCTATAGAAGTCTGTCTAAATACTATGAGTGTCTTTCAAAATTAATTCTTGAAATTCTGTAAATTAAATAAAAAGGAGATTTTAAAAACAGCTTAACAGATTTCTGCATACCCTTTAATAAAGGACTGTATGATGTGTGAGGTCTCTGTGGATAAACACATAAGTGTAATAAATATTTTCTTAAGATTTGTTTCTTATCTTCTTATAATGAGATTATTATTTTAGTAGAGAGTGATCATCTTACATATGATAATATTAATATCTTTGGTTAACTTAGGAAGAATTACAGAAAAAAAATTTCTAACTTAATGGAAGTCTCTCAGTTCACTGTCTTAATTTAACACATACCATATCTCCAGGAGTTCACATCATAAAGACAAACATATCTAAGTGAGAAATTCTAACATAAGACAGTGATAAATGCAATAAAATAGACACAAGTAAGATATTATGGGAGGAGATTCACTAAGACAAGGTGGACCTGAAAAGGTTACATTCATTCAAAGACAGTTTACTGGATAACTACCACTTGCCAGGTACTATGCTCATTATGAGAGAGACAGCAATGCCTTAAAACAAAATTTCTACACTTTAGGAGTTCATAGCTTTGTAGGAATTACCAATAAAAAAATAAAAAAGTATAGTACTCACTATGGAGAGTTATAGAAAAGCAGTATATATATATATATATATCAGACCAAATAGCATGGAAGCACAGCAAAAAGAAATATTAAATCTTGTGGGGAGAAGTGGAAAAAATTTGCCGTGGAGCTAACTTTACTCTTTTAAACTGTTACTTATTTATCTTGTTTTCAATGTGTAATATAGTCACGTTTCAAAATAAAGCAATATAACAAGGTTTATATTCAGAAGTCCCATTTGTATCCTTTCTCAATCTACATGGCTCCTCCTACCCCCTCCATTAACTGCTTTTATTCAATATTGTGGCTACTTCAAGTGTTTCTTTATGTAAAAGCAAGAAAATGATTATATACTTCATTTTCATTTCCATCCTTTATTTATTACAAAGGTACTGTACTATAAATACTCTTCCTTTCCTTGCTTTTTTTCACTTAACTATATATCCTGGAACCTTCTCATATGAGTATAAATAAAGAGTGGGTCTTCATTCTTTGTTTTGTAAACAGGTGCATAGTACTCCATTGTATGAATGTACCATAACTTATTTAACCAGTTCTCTGTGATGTACATTTGAGTTATTTCTAATATTTTATTAATTCGAACAGTACCCCAATAAAAAGCTTTGCATATATACATACACAGGTATATCTGTAGACATAAATTCTAGTAGGATTGTTGAGTCAAAAAACAAATTCATTTGTATATTTTATAAATATTGTGAAATTACCCTTCATAGGGATTGTTCTACTAAAATATATGAGAGTGCTTACTTCCTGAAGCTTATTGCTGAACATTCTTTTTCATTGTAGTTTAATCCATATTTCTCTTTTATGAGTAAGGTTGAGCATTTTTCATATATGTCTTATCAATTTCTAAAAGTAGGAGGATTAGGTCTTATCTGTGATATCAGTTGCAAATATTTTTTCCAGTTTTTCATTTCTCATTTAAAATTTTTTTATTATGGTACATTTTATGATCATGTAAATTTTTTGTTTATTTGCTTTTAAAGTAGTTGATATTATCAATCTTTGTTTATTTGGCTTGTACTTTTTACCATAGTTTAAAAAGTCTTTCCTGTCACTCAATTATACAAAAATTCACCTGTTTTCTTCTTCTTCTTTTTTTTTTTTTTTTTTTTTTTTACCTTTTGGTGTTTTTTTTCTGGGTATTCAGTGTCCATAACAACAATCTTTTTACATGTATTCGCTCCTTTGCTTTTTTCTGGAATACTTTAAAGAAAATTTCAGACTTTATGTTAGTTCACTCCTTAATATTTCAGAGTACATATCAAACTAATAGGACTTATTTTTCCACATAACCACCCTTTCATTACCATACCTACCAAAATTAACAATTTTTTGAGAAAATCTAACACCCAGGTTAGGTTAAAATTTTCCTAATTATCTCAAATATATCTTTTTCTAACTGTTTTCTCATCAGTATGCAAACAATGCCCACACATTTGGTTTTTATGTTTCTTATGTTTATTTTATTCTACATTCCCCTGTTTTTTTTTTTTTTTTTGTTTTTTTTTTTTCTCTCTATTGTGTACATAAATTTAAGGAGCAGAGGGGTAAAGCAAAAGAGTGAAGTGTTGCTCTTTGAAACTGGATTTATAGCATCCTCAATTTTTTATTTTAGGGAAAGAAATATGATTTAAACAAGCAAATAATATTTAGCTTTGTTCAAGCACATTTAATTTTATCAAGACATGATTCATAAGAAGTAATTTGTTTTTAATAGAGCTACACTTTATGGAATTAATCTAGGATTCTTTTGTCTCTTGTGAACGTTCTTATCAGTTTTCATTTTACATACTTATCATTTATTTCAAATATTTTCTTATAAGAGGACAAAATAATTTCAGTAATGTATCATAATTTGGGTACAATATGTACAATGACCCTGAACCAGTGTGGGTGGAATGTAGTGATCACAGGTTGGAGTGACTTGAGATGAAGTACAAAAAGAGAAGCAGATGCTAAACTGTGCAGCACTTTCTAGGGCCATTAAGGATTTTAGTTTTTATCCTGAGAACAACAGTGAGTCACTAAAAAGTTTTAATTTTCCAGTTGTATACTTTTATCTCAGGAAAACCATGGATATTTCTATATGTGATTAACTATCTCCCATAAAAATATACAAGGAAATGTAATCTTTTTGGCTCTTATTCATAAATATGTGATTCAAAACAATGAATTTTTAAATAACTCCATAAATTATGTTGTCAAGTCTGGAAACATGGCATTACATATCTATACACATTTCCACTGACTTCCAAAGTTTATATAAAGCTAGAACTGACCTGCTACCTGGAATATTCAGGGTTCAAAAGTTTCTATTTGAAAGAAAGTTATATTTATAAAAATCAAAAGTTTATATAGTCATCTTTTCAGGTGGTAACTTCAGTCCTATTCATTTTTCTTCTCACTTACCTAAAATTCATGTTTTTCTGTGATAAAAGCTGAAATCTTATCACCTTTTGTTGGTCCATTTATAAAATCCCAAGCTCTCATATGCAGATCTCCAAAGTGTATTTTGTCAATTACTGAATATTCACCAAATGAGATTTAAGGAACTGACAGTACACAAATAAGATGTTAAAATAAAAACACATTCTCCTGAGTCTCAATAGCAATGTGTGATTCTTGTGACAGCTGTGTACATTTTTCCACACTCATTTCAATCTCTCAAAATCAACCTCCTTGGAAGGCAGCGTATTATAATAGAAAGAACATCAGGATTGAAGTCAGTTTGAACAGGATGGCAAATCCAATTCTACCACATAATTGCTGTATATCTCAGAGTCACAATCTCTCTGAGCCTCAGTTTTTCCATCTACAAAATGGCAATAATAGTACCTAATGTGCAGGGTTGCTGGAAAGATTGAGTGAGATAGTTTAAATGAAGCATCTGACACATAGTAGATGCTCAGTATAATTATGATGTTTTCTTGTGGTATTTAATACATTACTAATGATAATAGAGTGGGGAATTTGAGATATGTTAGCATTTCCTATTATATATATTACCAGTTAGCTGATAATACCTCATTGATAATTGATATATTTAATCAACTATATATCTTGTTGATAATAATACCTCATTGACAGCATTTGAAGGATGATTGATTTTACTCTTTATGCCCTGGGTGCACCCACTTATAGTTTTATGAATTAGGCAATTAGCATTACTAGACAAATTGATTTGCATGATTTTGATTTATTTTCTTAATGTAGTCAATTCTTTTACTTTTATACACTTATTTTCTTACTAGAAAAGTAATATAACCATAATTGATTTTCATTTCACAGGCTACATAATCATAGATATAAAATAGAGTTATGTTAACAATCATCAAATAATATCTCTATGACTCTGAACTCATTTGTTTTAAAAATATGTAGTGCTTGCTCTACTTCGCTCTATTCATGGACTCAGTGCATCACAAACAGTTTTGCAAGTACTTATGCAAGATGCCGTGAGAACCAATCCTCTTGGCTACTATGTCATGGCTTTTATTTTCTTCTCCTTCTTCTCCTTGCTTCTCCATAGTAATGGCTCCTATGCCAAAAGAAGTTATGGGATCCATTGCCTCTTAAGATATCTCTCACTACTGATGACTGTTGAAGGTCATTGCTGCTGGTGATATGCCTCAAAGGTTTTTTTTTTTTTTTTTTTTTTTTTTGAGACGGGGTCCCACTCTGTCTCCCAGGTTGGAGTGCAGTGGGGCGTTGTCAGTTCAGGGCAATCTCCGCCTCCTGGGTTCAAGTAATCCTCCCACCTCAGCCTCCTGAGTAGCTAGGACTACAGGAGCGCACCACCATGCCTGGATAAGTTTTGTATTTTTTGTAGAGACAAGGTTTTGCCATATTGCCCACCTGGTCTCCAGCTCCTGGGCTCAAGCAATCAGCCCACCTAGGCCTCCCAAAGTGTTGGGATTACAGGAGTGTGCCATTGTGCCCAGACAATATTTTTATACTAAGGCTGCTGATGTCCACTCTCCTTGCCTAGGAAGGAAATCTTTGTTTTTTCTTGATGTCCCTCTATGACTAAAACATGAATCCCTATAAATGAGCTGGATTGGTAACAAATCTAACTGAGTGATATATGCCTATTCTGTCGTTTGAATCACCCTATCTAATGGAACTGGCCAGTTGTCTTTGAACTCATCTTGAGTTCTGTGACTTTCTCTTCCCTAAGAACAAATTATTTAACAAAGGTTATTTGGCCCATTAGGTAGCTAGGATCTTGGCATTGTTTTTTTCAAGCAGTTCTCCAAGTATGCTCAGACATGTTAAAAGCTTAAGTGGAACAGTGGTTGAGGATATGCTGAGATCCCCTACAACTTTTATTATACTCTTCCATGTATAATAAAAACTTTATAGTACATGTTACAGTCTATATTTTTCACTCATGAATTGGCTCTTGCAAGAATGGGATAATAAGCAGCCCTTTATCTGGGCACTGTAAGTTTGGTTTATAGACTCAGATTCTCACATACAGAATAGCCCTGTATTTTGTGACATCCTCCCCCAGGGTAACCAGAGTGATAGAACAAAGCTGGGCTATTATCCAGGTTTCAAATTACTCCTGGTGTGAATTAGCACTCTTTTTCAAGATGAGCATTTTCCCTTCAGTTCCTTGTTCTCTTACCTTAGAGCCACAGACCTCCAGGTTTTGTTTCTTCTAGAAATTCCTGAGGCCTCTCTGGAAAAGCCACATGTTCAAAGACCACTGTCCATTAGAAAGTCTATGGGTATGGGTAGGCAGAGTCCCTTGCTTATGATGACAACCACTCCAATCTCATTTCTCTAACTTCGTTTCTCTGTTTCCCATGGAAATGAGACATAGTCAACTGTAAACTTTTCCTAGGCAAAAGACAGCCTCATCCATCAGTCTTAGTTCCCAAGCACTGGGCTCGCAGACGTAGAAAGTCTTCTCCCCAATTAATCTATAGTTAATAAATCATACTTTGTAGACCCTCTGTATTAAATCCATCCTATTTTCTGCCAACAGTTTTTATATAGGCTGTGGCCACAAACTTTAGCCTCACTATATGGTTTGTAACTGTACCCCTGACATTCATTTCATACTGAAAAGGGAGACACAAAGTCTACAATAGTACTCATCACCCATCTTGAAGTTCCTGGTATCACACTAGAGCACTGACAGTACTGTTGTGAGTCACAGTGGTATTTCATCTGGGAATTTCCAGGTGCAGTTTCTCACTTCACTTACCCACATGCTAAGTAAAGCTTATTGAATCTCCATTCTCAATAGCCACTCCAAATTAGAGGTCTGTGGACAGTCAGCACTCCCACAAAATACTCCAAAATAAAAGATAAACAAAGTGGGCATTTTTTAGAACCTTCATAGCCACATGATAAGAATGTTATGTGCTGGTTCTGTTAACCCCTTTACTGTGCCCCCTCTCCCTGCTTCCTAGTATGTACAGCAAAGTCCAACCAGATATTTTAAGTAGTGAATCATAAAGAGGATGTTCTGGATTTTTGTGTATCCACTACCTCTAAAGTACTTTGCATAATAGTCCATATATAGAGGTCACCTGAAATACCTCACATAATAGCCTATAGAGAAACATTTCTTCCATAAAATCTAGGCAACTGTGATTAAAGCCCTTTAATTTGGGGCATGATGGGTAAAAGAATTGGTTTCCAAGAGTCTGCTCCCACAAGTTCTGCTATCTGGTTTTAAAAACAAGAAGTCTTTGTTCATTAACTCTATGAGCTTGCCATTAAGGATTGTTTCCAGATAGGCTGCCAAATTTGGAGGTCTTTTGCAGTATGCAGAAGTTTCACAGTGTATTTAATGTCTTCAATCACCCTTGGCAAACAAAAAAAAAAAAAAAAATCAAGGTCTAAATTAGTTCTAGGGTCTTTTCTTTTTTAATAGTCACAGCCATTGCTTAATGCTCTCACAAGTACATGCTCATATCCTCTGAGAAAAATAAGATGCATAAAAAAATAAAATGTTTATACTTCCCTTACATAGATCAATGCGAAATATAACTGAATTCCTGACTTACTATTTTTAACTTTTGTCATTCTTAAAGTAAAATCTTAGTCACACTAGAAGAATATTTTTCAAAGTGCAGATCTTAATCCACTAAGTTATTAAATCAGTTCAGTTGGTCAAAAATAGTATTTTTATAAAAGGAAGTATAAGATAGAAAAATAAATATAACAACACGTGGCATTTAGAAAAGTAATTATTTTGTGAAACTTTTGCTTCAGTTATGTTTGTGTGTGTGTGTGTGTGTGTGTGTGTGTACACAAATATGTTTGCTGGATAAAGCCATAAAATGTATTTCATTTGTGGATAGTAGTCAAAATAATTGAAGATTTAAAATCCACTATCATGGAAGAGTCACCAGTCTCCAAGGTGTAGAAGGTCTTTTTCTCTTAGTTCATCATGCTATCCTCTACACCATACGTTGAGGCACCGAGGGTTTATGCAAGGCAACATAACTGATAGCTACTACAGATACTGTCTGTAGGTTGTCCTAAGTTTTCAAACAGGCTTGCCTTCCTATAGTGCCATGTACTCTGGAAATTCCAAATAAACTTAATTCCCTCCAGGGGAATAGTTTCTATTTCCCATAAGCGGAACACTTGAGATGACATATGCACACCTTTATCATTAATCTTGGCCCTATAACATAGATTGAAGCCTTAAAATGATACGCAGAGAACATCACCACCCACTTATGCCTAGTGATAGCTAATCTGAAAGTGGTATTCTGTCCCCTCTCCAAGACAGGCAAGTTGTTGGAGACAGTAAAGACCAAGGTAGAATGTGATATTCTGGGAGTCCGTGCCAGCAGTGATACTGAAATGGCTGTTTGGGACCTTGTTGTTCATGTAGTTGGGCTGATTGAGTCCAAGAATGTATGAGATTTTGCTTGAACCTTTCTGAAGTTCTTCTTTGCATGAGTCTCTCTTGAATAGCATCACCATGGAACTAGTACTTTTCTATAGGCATTTTCAAACTGGCTATACCTAAGTGGTTTGGAACCTTAAACAGCCAGCATCCATGTTCTTCCAGTTGCAGAAGGCTTTGCTGTCATTCAAGACTACCTATGCTTCTAGGTAGTTCATGTAACCCACTGCCTTTCCATTAGGTGTTGTGGAGTGGCAGAAACTTTTGTTTTCCACTGACATATTCTGTTAAACTGATAAAGATCATTTTTAATTCATCTTTATCAACTCTTGGAATCTGGTGATTCATGATCTACAAATGTAATACAGTGATTTACTAGCTTTCTGATAAGCCATTGTGTGTATCTTATATCATCCATAGTAATTATGTATTATTTAATATACATATGCATACATACATAAATTGTAAGTATACATATATAGTAACTATGATAATCTTTCCCCGTTGAAAAATTTCCAGTTCTTTATTTTCTCATTACTATAATAGATGAGGTATATATATGCAAAGAAGAATTTGGTAATAATCCCATTAGTCAATTATCTTTAAAACGATTTCTCATATCATCAGTCTGATACAGCAATTCTCCTAGATCAGTCGCTATTAACTGGGGACAATTTTGTCATTCAAAAGACATTTAGCAATGTCTAGAGACATTTTGGCTTGTCACAACTGAGGCAGTGGTGCTACTGGCATCTAGTAAGTAGAGGGCTTGGATACTGCTAGACACTACAATGCACAAGGTAGCCCCCATCTCCCTCACACAGAGAGAGAGTTATTTGGTCCTAAATTTCAGTGGTGCTGATGTTGAAAACTCCTGCCCTGATCCTTATATTTTTATTGTTGTTGTTTTTAAGGACTTTTAACCAAAATAGATCACCAATTAACTGCAGCTGATAATTGTTATTACATTAGCATTTAGGGCATTAACGATATAATCATTTATCATAATACACAAAACAAGGTAGAACAAGAAAGAATAATGTAGCTTTTGTATCCATAGCTGATCCTCACATTTGACCCTGACATTTACTTAAGTCATTCGAACATAGTAGGCTATTCCTTTTTTACACACTTCTATTTATAGAAAGACTATACCATGGCAATAACCCTGATCTTCCTTCTCAAGCTTTCATTCAACTTCTCAGAACTTGAAGAGAACCCAGACTCCAAACTAAGTTAACTTACATCTTAGACTTGGAATTTTATAGGATAATGCCCTGGAGGAAAATAGAAAATGAGAGCTCTTTGTTTCTCTTTGTCTCTAACTTCTGGTGAGCTAATGTGTATAAGACAAGTAAGGGGAGTTTTGTTAAGGATCTATCATCAGTCTGCTGCTAGAAATAATATTCTGGAACTCAAAAAGGCTAAAATTAGCCTCAATCAATGTTATATACACTACAGCAGGCTTGATTCAGCTCATCTCAGTGGCAAATATGGGGGAAATATAATGAGTTCAATTTTAAATATCATGAGTTTGAGGTGCCTGTGAGTCATTCAAGCAGAGATGTCAAGTAGATAATTGAATACATGGAATTGCAAGTATAAATAGAAATGTAGGCATCATCAGCTTATAGACAGTAATTGAAGCCATGGGAATGGATGAGAACAACTAAGGAAAAAATACAGATTTAGAAGAGAAAGTAGCCCGTATTGAATTCTTAGGTACTTTCAATATTTGATGTCAGATAAAGGATTATTCCAAAACCAATGACCTTTCCACTATATCACACTGTCTCCCAGATAGAAAGTGAGCTGCATTTAATCATTCAATAAAATTTCACATTAAGCACCTCTCATATGCCAGACACTATTGTAGGCACTTGGGATACATCAGTTTAAAAAACTGACAAAAATCTCAGAGCTTAAGAGAGGTTATAGTCTAGTGAGTTTCTTTATAATGAAATAGGGGTATCCTTCCACAGCTCAGCTGATAGAGTGAAGGACTGTGGGGGTTATAATAAAACAAGGGTTACAGAAGGCTTTACTTCCCTGCTGTAAAGCCTCTAACCCCCTGAAACTCTCAATCCCCTCACCTTCAATATTAGAAAGAAATCCTAGACAGCAACTTATTCTTCCCTTTCTTCTACTCCAGTTTCTTTATTTGGTACTGCATGTGACTAGTTTTTATACAAATTTGTCAGTTGCCTTGAACAAATAGATAATAGAGCAACCAAGAAATTAGAGAGACATTGACCTTGGGTGAAAAGAAAGAGAAAGAATGTCACATAAAAAGGAATGGGAAGCATTCATAATAAAATAAATAACATTATAGGCCCAAGTTAAGATAAGTGGACAAAGAAATCTCAGTTCCTAGATTGACAAAATAGAACAAAGTTGGGAAAACATAGCAACACAGTATTAGAGAGAATGAGGGTAAAGAGGTGGTCCTGGTTTGAAAATACTAGCATGCATTAGGAAGGAAGAATTAGAGGAAAATATGGTAAACTCACACAGTTATCTTTCTGATTCTGTATCTTTCTTCTTGTTATCTTGGATTCAGTTTTACTCCCGTCAAGCAACAAATTGATGTGAGTCACACCACATAATAAATACATTGAACTAAAATTTCACGATAAAACTTTTGACTTTCTCAGTACTTTAAAAATAGCTCTGTTATTTGAGGGGACTGGGATTCACTTAGGGAAAAAGCACAGTAACACATAAAGACATCTTTTCTGCTACTTCTTAAAATAGCATTGATTGTGTTGGGTATCTATCTGCTTTTGCACATCTCTGACATTTCTGTTCCAACCCAGGGGCCACTTTTAAACAAATATGAAGCTACAGAGCTTTATGTGGCACTCCAAGGACATTTGTAAAATACTTATTTCCTTAGTTCTTTGCCATGCCCCCTGACGGCCTAGAATTGAAGGCCTGTACAATAAATAACCTGTCTCAGATCTCAGTAGGATATTAGTGTACGAATCAGTGAATCTCATTTGGAGATCTCATAAGAATCTCCCGGATTTAGGGACTTTTTAAAAGTACACATTCCCCCATCCTACTCCCTGTAGATTGTTATATATACTTCCTATCCTTATACCTAAAAGTTACTTCTATAGAGAGACAATATTACTTGTGAGAAAAGGTTTCATTCTTTAGGTTAGGAAGATAGAAAGGTTGAAGAATACTGACCTGTTTGACATTTTAAAATATATTCCATAGATAGATCTCTCTGACAAACTCCCAGTTCCAGCAGTAGTGAGTTTTCCGTATCAGTACTGTTTCCGGACTAAAACAAACAAATCATCAAAAATCTAGAGATGGAATTTCTCAGCCAGAACTGTCCAGTAGAACATTCTACCTGTCTGTCTAGAACTTGATTTAAGATTCAAGTGTACTTGTTATCAGGTACTGTTCCAGTTACTATTTCTATGTGACAAGTCACCCAAACTTAGTGGCATACAACAATTGATTTATTAAGCTCACAGACTCTGAATCAGGGTCAGAAATTTGGAAAGGACACAGCAGGGATGGATTGTTTCTGCTCCACAGTGTCTAGGGCCTCAGCTAGGAAGACTGAAAAGTCTGAAGGCTAATATTATCTAAAACTTCACTCACTCCCACGTCTGAAGTTGATGATGCTGAGTATCAGTCATGATCTCAGCTGGGGCTGTCAGCTAAAACACCTATGTGTGACTTCTTCATGTAGCTGCTTGGAGTTCATCACAGTATATAGCAAATGGGTTACAAGAACAAGCGTCCAAGGAATCATGGCATAAACTGGCTTTGGAAGTCACAAAACATTACTTGTACTAAGTCACAATTCCACTCAGATTGAATGGAGGGGAATGAAGACCCCATTTCTTGATGGAAGAAATGTCAAAGTCACATGTTCAAAAGAGCATGTGGGATTGGAGATATACGATGTAGTCATCTTTGGAAACTACAATTTGCTATCATCTGCCCATTAGCTACAATAACTAATATCCTCCCAACGTTCAAAGTATTCTAATTCCCTCCTCCAAGACCTCTAAGTCTAACAGCATAATGACAGCAGCTCAACTACAAAGGTCTCATTTTCTATATTAGGTCCAGGTACAGATGAAGATCCTAAGGTATGATTCTTTTGAGTACATTTCCATAAGCACCTCTTGACCTGAAGACAAGCAAACTAAAGTTACAAGTTACCTGCTCTACACATTCAACATACAATTATGGGACCAGACCTAGAATAATTGCCATAGGCCCTCTCATGGAAATGGAAGAGGGGATGGAAAGACTGCAGCAGTCACTAGCTCATAACAATTCTGAAATATAGCTAACTACATATTGCCGGTTCCTTGTTTTGTCCTACTGCTTGAGATCTACTCTCTAACATGTCTCGATCTGCCTCTAGTCCCTTGGTTCCATTTTCTGTGTCATCTTTTCTTGTTTTGTAAAAAAAGCTTATGTTTGCAACTGAGTGGGTTTTTTTTTTTTGTTTGTTTGTTTGTTTGTTTGTTTGTTTGTTTTTCAGTTTGTTTTCTCCTATAGTTGTCTGGAAGTCCAAAGCACTTCATTTTGTACTATCTCTATCCTTTTAAGTCCAACCTGTTGCCCAATTCCTTGAAACATTTTCTGTGTACGAATTTATAATGCACTCTATCAGACAAAAGCCATAATAAGAGATTTCCATTGTTTTTTCTACCTTGGGCTCCCTGTGAGGCTACTGTGGTATAACCCTCTTAAACTTAAAAGCTCCATCACTCAGCAAAAAGAGATCTGTATCTGTCCTTAAGATCCTTTGAAGGCCTTTGTTCTTTCTGAAAGGTTCTAGGAAGAACTGCTTTACATATTTTTGAGGCTTTAACTATCCCAACCTGGTTTTTATCTTTAGCCTAGAGCCTTTTTTGATTTGAGATTCTCTGTATGGAGAGACTGGGAAAGAGAAATAGTATTGTATTCAAACTCACCAAGTACTGGATTCTTTATAATAAGAGTCAAACCTTTAACTCATATCTTTCCATTTGCATTTTATCATATGTAGTGAAAAGAAGCCAAGTAGTACTTTACACATCTCTATAGCTAGTTCATCAAGTTTACTAGGTGCGTCCTATTTTTCATGTGTACCACAGAAGGGTGTTGCTGACTTTCTGCTACTAAAGAACAAGGTCTCCATTTCATTGAGCTTCCAATTTTTCTTACTTTCCTTTAAGCCCTCACCAACAGCCCCTTTAAGGCTCTGAAGACTTTTTTCTACCACTCTCTTCAAGAGTCTTTTGTACTCCTTTGCTTCCTGGTCCACACATTTTCAAGTTTTCTTATAACAGCACTCTACTTACAGGTACCAAATTACATTTCAGTTAGCAATAATTGAGTAACAAATCATTCTAAACTTAGAGGCAAGAAACAACCACCATTTTATTATGCTTACAGATTCTGTGGGCTTAGAATTTGGAAAGGACATAACAGAAATGTCTTGGTTTTGCTCCAAAATGTCTAAGGCCTCAGCTGGGAATACTCAAAGACTAGGGGATGGAACCATTTGAAGGCTTATTCATTCATTTATCTGGCAGTTAATGCTAGCCATTATTTGGGCCAGAACTCCTACATGTGGTTTCTCCATATGACTGAATGAAGACTTTATTTATAGAAATAATTTTGAGGGCACTCATTAACATGTGTCCAGGGGTCAGTCGTCACAACCTGGAACATCAGATCAATAAGAAAGCACAGCTCATATTTCACACAATGGGCGATATCCTTGGGGCAATTCAAGTTCAAACATGCACATACTAGGTAACCAAAACTTCTGGGTAGATGCATTGTCATGTAATCCAGGATGACATGGGGTAGCAGGAGCCACTTAACCCCAGAAGATCCTCTACTCTGGAAATTTCATAGTTGTCTATCAGCAGTTGGAAATAACTCATCAGATATAAACAACCAACAGATGATTACATATGTCCTTGCTTGAGGTCCTCTGTGAAAGACACCGAACTTGTAGACTGAACTAGGAACACATTCCACAGAATGATTGGTTGAAGATGTCCACTCAAAAATTCTGCACACAAGCACTATTTACAATAACAAACACATGGAACCAACCCAAATGTCCATCAATGATAGACTGGATAAAGAAAATGTGGTACATATACACCATGGAATACTATGCAGCCATTAAAAGGCACGCGATCATGTTCTTTGCAGGGATATGGATGAAGCTGGAAGCCATTATCCTCAGCACATTAACACAGGAACAGAAAACCAAGCACCACATGTTCTCACTAACAAGTGGGGGTTGAACAATGAGAACACATGGACACAGGGAGGGGAAAAACACACACCAGGGCCAGTTGTGAGGTGAGGGGCAAGGGGAGGGAGAGCATTAGGAAAAATAGCTAATGAAACCTAGATGACAAGCTAGTAGGTGCAGTTACCCACCATTGCACACATGTACCTATGTAACAAACCTACACATTCTGCCCTTGTATCTTAGAACTTAAAGTAAAATAAAAAATAATAATAAATAAATAAGAAGCAAGAAAAGAAAAAGAAGAAGGAAATCTGCACACAAGTTATTTGCCTCTGGACATTACAACAGGGTCTTCTTAATACACTGATAGTAAATTTTCTGGGATTTCTATTGATTTTATATCTGGAATGATGCCTTCAATAAGCTACAAATTTTCCCGAATCAAGAAACACACAACAAATCCTTAACCTGCTAAGATATCTTTACCAAGGTTGATATGGAATTGAGAATTCAGATTATATAGTAAATACAATTTTGAATGAGCTCTCTTCACCTACAACAATATCATAAGCATTTTTCATGTAATTGCATTATTTTCATAACTAGAAATATTAAATTCAACAGTTTTCCCTTAAGATTTAATTGCATAAAAATATTTGAATGATAAAAACACTCAAGTATATCAATAAATTATATCTACATTTCAAATCTCAGAGATGAATATTGTATAAGGATTCATTTTGAAGTAAAGAAAAAGTACTCCTTTTTAAATAAATACATTAAAAGTTGTGCTTCTATCATAAATTTTTTTTTAGTATTAAAAAACTGACTATGGCTAATGCCTGTAATCCCAACACTTTAAGAGGCTGAGAGAGGCCATGGCTTGAGCCCAGGAGTTTGAGACCAGCCTGGACAACATAGTGAGACACTGTCTCTACCAAAAAAAGAAAAAATAGAATTTCACAGGTAAGTTAAGTATTAACCAAGAGAGACAAAATTATCCCAAAATTTTTGTTTACCTCCTTCACTACCATTTAAGTTCTCTCTCTGGCTCAAATGGTTATTGATTCATCTTATCACCCAAGACGCTCTGGCCCTCTGGGTAGGACTCTTACTGAACTCTTCACAGCCTAAAGTGTATGACATGATTGTCGTGTTATGAAACCCATAGTTTCAGAAGCACTACACATATTGATATAGATGAGCTGGCAGCAATTGTGCAGACTTTTCTAAATTTTTATTTTTATTTGAAGTTCTGGGGTACATGTGCAGGATGTGTAGGTTTGTTACGTAGGTAAAAGTATGCCGTGGTGGTTTGCTGCACCTATCAACTCATCACCCAAGCGTTAAGCCCAGCATGCATCACCTATTTTTCCTAATGCTCTTTCTCCCCACACTCTATCCCCCAATAGGCCCCAGTGTGTGTTGTTCCCTTCCCCCTCCCTGTGTCCATGTGTTCTCATTGTTCAGCTCGCACTTATAAGTGAAAACATGCAGTGCTTGGTTTTCTGTTCCTGCATTAATTTGCTGAGGATAATGGCTTCCAGCTCTGTCCATGTCCCAGCAAAGGACATGGTCTTATACCTTTTTATAGCTGCATAGTATTCCATGGTGTATATGTACCACATTTTCTTTATCCAGTCTATTATTGAGGGGCATTTGGGTTGATTCCATGTCTCTGCTATTGTGAATAGTGCTGCAGTGAACATACACGTGCATGTATATTTGTAATAGAATGATTTATATTCCTTTGGATATAGACCCAGTAATGAGATTTCTGGATCAAATGCTAGCTAAACATTATTAAAAAATTAACTCAAGATGGATCAAAGACTTAAATGTAAAACTCAAAACTATAAAACCCCTATAAAAAATCTAGGCAATACCATTCAGGACATAGGCATGGGCAAAGATTTCATGACGAAAACTCCAAAAGCAATTACAACAAAAGCAAAAATTGACAAATGGGATCAAATTAAACTAAAGAGCTTCTGCACAGCAAAAGAAACTATCCTCAGAGTGAATAGGCAACCTACAGAGTTGGAGAAAATTTTTGCAACCTATCCACTTGACAAAGGTCTAATATCCAGAATCTACAAGCAACTTAAACAAATTTACAATAAAAGAAAACCATTAAAAAGTGGGCAAAGGACGTGAACAGACAATTCTCAAAAGAAGACATTCATGTGGCCAACAAACATATGAAATAAAGCTCAACATCGCTGATCATCAGAGAAATGCAAATCAAAACCACAATGAGATACCATCTCATGCCAGTCAGAATGGCGATTATTAGAAAGTCAAGAACAGATGCTGGCAAGGTTGCAGAGAAATAAGAATGCTTTTACATTGTTGGTGGGAATGTAAATTAGTTCAACCATTGTGGAAGACGGTATGCAGTCTTTTCATTGGGACAACACTGGAAGGTAACTAAGCAATTTTTGGAAAAAAGCAATTATAGAACTATTGGTTCTTAATCAAAGGCCCTACTCCTACATCTCGGGACACAACATTTTCACATTTTTTTTTTTTTCAGGCATATAATGCCATTTAAAACATTTTACTTTACCTAGGTCAGTTGATAAAATTTTTTATATAACTCCAGGAAACTCAGGCCTCATAATTCTGAGGAAGGCAGAATATTTTAAATATCCCATCTGATGGAAAATATATAGACTAGATCATTCTGTCCATACGTCCCTATGCCAGACCTATTACGGATTAGTATTAGCACTCTGGAGGGTATGTGACTTCTTGTTTATGAGGAGACACCAACACTTTCAAGGTAGGGGACAGACATTGTGTAAGAGTTCCAGTTTTGTAAAAGATGTGCTATGTAATAATGCTGCCCTAACCATGACATTCAAGGAAAAGTTTTCAACACTTTTATGTGAACAACTGTTATGGATCACAAAGGCTGGCCACCTGGGATCTGTATATACAGCTGAAAAGCTACCCAGTCAACTGCAACCACCTCTTAGACATCCTGTTTCAGTCTATCACCAGCTATGACTGAGTGAATATACTAGCAGAAAACACTTTATTGCAGAAAATTCAGCCACTTTATGTAAAAGTGTGCCAGGCCTGCTGGCAAGAAATGCTGCAGCTACTCAGTAATGATAAAATCAGCTAAGCCCTCTTGCTCTACCTTTATCTAAATTGGGGTGGGGGTGGGGGAATTTGGCTGCCCGTATATCCACACACTGACAGATTTCAGGACAATGGGAAACTTAATAATGGTCCAGCAGACCCAGACTCACTTCAAACCTCTGCCAGACTTTGCACACATGTAAAGGGAATCTGCTTCCAAGAGAGACCCACTATCCATAAGAATCTACTAGAGTAGGAAAATTCATGGAGCTTCTCATGCTATGTTGGTACTTAAACTTAATTGTTCTAGACCCACAACTGAACTATAATCAGAAGCATCCTGAACTATGAGCTTCATCTTAAACAACTGATAGTATCAATGCCCACAGGTTATTCAGGGGTGCCTGCTTTATCAGTCACACTGACAAGCAGAGTGCAAAAGAAGAAATCAATCTTCAGAGAAGCCATCTCTCAACAGAAGACAGAGGAGTTACCCCATTTATTCAGTTATTAAATAGATAATTATTGAACACTTACTATAAGATAAGCCCTTGGGATACATTGGAGAGCAAAGTAGACAAAAATCCTTGCCCTATGGATCTTATATTCTAGAGTAGGAGATAGAAAATGAACCAAATAAATAAGTAAATTAAATTGCTTATTGAAAGCGATAAGTGCTATGGAGATAAATAAAGAAATAAAGGGAATACAGAGATTATTTTTTAAATAAGTAATCAGGAAGGGTCTCACTGAGATTCTAATATTTAACCAATGACTTGAAGTTTGAAGTTGGAAGACCCACAGGTGTATGGAGCTCTAGACAGAGGGACCAAGATTTGGGAATTTCAACTCTCATTTAAACTTTAGGCTGAGGCCTCAGTCATTTTGATTAAATAACAAGTGAATCAGCATGGTGGTAGCTGTTGCTAATATGTGTTAGCCTGGCTTCACTTCTGGCCATTCCTTGGCCTACCTTGATTTATATCACATTCACATAGTACAATGTCTGCTCTCATTACTACTTTGGAGGCAAACATATTGCAGGAGGATACCAGCCATATCAACAACTACAATGAGCATTTAATTTTTAGAAAACAAAAGGACACTGAGTATGTTGGAGAACAGGTTGACAAATTCTATTCCATGAGCCAAACTCATCCATCTTTTTTAAATTGAAAATTTTGTTGAGAGAACTATAGATTCATATGGAGTTGTAAGAAATAATATAGAGTGATTCCATATACTTTATCCAGTTTCCAACAGTGGTAATGACTTTCAAAACTATATCACAAACAGGCTATTTACAAGAGACAATCCTCTGACCTTGTTCACACTTCTACATGTTTTTATACACTCATTTGTTTGTGTGTGTGTATTAAGTTCTAAGAAATTTTATTACAAGTATAGGTTCATGTATACACTATCACAGTCTAGATACAAAACAATTCCATTATGACAAGGATCCATTGTGTTGTGTTTTTCTAACTACTCCCCCCAGCTCCTTCCCAATTTCTACCCTGTTTCTAATCCCTGGCAATCTGTTATTTATTTCTAAAATTTTGTTATTTAAAGAATGTTTTAGAAAGGATTCACAAAATATGTGACTGTTTGGGGTTGGTTTTTTTCACTCAACTTAATTCCCTGGAAATTCATTCAAGCTATTGGATGTAGCAATAGTTTATTCCTTTACATTGCTGTGTAGTATTCCATGGTATAGATGTTCCATAGCTTAACCATTAACACATTGAAGGACATTTGAGTTTTTACAGTTTGTGGCTATTATGAATAAAGCTGCTACAAACATTCCTGTATAGCTTTATGTGTGAACATAAGTTTTAACTCTCCAAGGAAAAATGACCCAGAGGGCAATTGCTGAGTGGCTATGCCATCTTACATTCTCACCGGCAACATATACATGATCCATTTCTCCATATTCTTGTCAGAATTTTCTAATATCTCTAATTTATATTTTAGCTGTTTTCATAAATGTGTAAAGATGACTTTTTGTAGTTTACTTTGGATTTCCCTAATTGCTAATATTGCTGAACATCTATTTATGCGCTTATTTGCCATCTGGATATCCTCTTTGATGAAATGTCTATTTGTGTCTTTCAGCCACTCTCTAATTACTTCTAATTGTCTAATGGATTGTAGGGAGTTTTTTGGTTAAGTTTTAAGAGTTTATCATATATATATACACACACACACACACACACACACACACACACACACACATACACACATACACTAGACCTTTGTCTGATATGTAATTTTCAAATATTTTCTCCTTGCCCGTAGCAGGTCGTTTCATCCTCCTCACAGCATCTTTCATAGAGCAAAAGTTTGGTTTTTGCTCTATGATTTGATTGGGCACAATTTATCAATTTTTTTCTGTTATGAATCATAATTTTGGTGTCAAATATAAGAACTCTGTCTAGTTCCTAGACATTAAAGATTTTTCTCATATTTTTAATAAAAATTTTATAGTTTTGCATTTTACATGTAAGTCCATGATTCATTGTGTGTTTTTTTGTTTGTTTGTTTGTTTTTAATTTCTTATTTTTGTGGGTACATAGTAGGTGTATATATATATATGGGGTACGTGAGATGTTTTGATTCAGGCTTGCAATGTGAAAAGAATCACCTCTTGGAGAATATGATATTCATCTCCTCAAGCACTTACACTTTATGTTATAAACAATTCAATTACACACTTTAAGCTATTTTAAAATGTACAATTAAGTTATTATGGACTATAGTCACTACATTGTGCAGTCAAATAGTACGTCTTATTCATTATTTCTATTTTTTTTACCCATTAACCATCCTCCCCCACCCCCACCCCTGAGTCCTGTACTATGCTTCCCAGGCTCTGGTAACCTTCATTCGACTCTCTATGTCCATGTGTTCTTTATTTTATTTTATTTTTAGATCCCACAAATAAGTGGAAACATGTGATGTTTGTCTTTCTGCGCCTCGCTTATTTTCCTTAACATAATGATCTCCAGTTCCATCCATGTTGTTGCAAATGACTGGATCTCATTCCTCTTTTATGGCTGAATAGTACTCCATTGTGTACATGTACCACATTTTCTTAATCCATTCATCTGTTGATAGACACTTAGGTTGCTTCCAAATCTTGGCTCTTATAAACAGTGCTGCAACAAATATAGGACTGCAGATATCTTTTCAGTATACTGATATCCTTTCTTTTGGGCATATACCTGGCAGTGGGATTGCTGGATCATATGGTAGCTCTATTTTTAGTCAGTTGAGGAAATTCCCAACTGTTCCCTACAGTGGTTGTACTAATTTACCTTCCCACCACCAGTGTACAAAGGTTCCGTTTTCTTTACATCCTCACCAGCATTTGTTATTTGCTGTTGTTTTTGGATATAAGCCATTTTAACTGGGGTGAAATGATATCTCACTATAGTTTTGATTTGAATTTCTCAGATAATCAATGATGTTGAGCACCTTTTCATATGACTGTTTCCCATTTGTATGTCTTCTTTTGAGAAATGTCTATTCTAATCTTTTGTTCATTTTTAATTGGATTATTAGATTTTTTTTTCCTATAGAGTTGTTTGAGTTCCTTATATATTCTGGTTATGAATCCCTTGTCAGATGGGTAGTTTGTAAATATTTTATGCAATTCTGTGGGTTGTCTTTTTACTTTGTTGATTGTTTCTTTTGCTGTGCAGAAGCTTTTTAACTTGATGTGATCCCATTTGTCCACGTTTGTTTTGGTTGCCTGTGTTTGTGAGATAATGCTCAAGAAATTTTTGCCTGGTCGGTTGTCGTGGGGAGTTTCTCCAATGTTTCTTTGTATTAATTTCATAGTTTGAAGGGTCAGATTTAAGTCTTTAATCCATATTGATTTGATTTTTGTATATGGCAAGAGATAGGAGTCAAGTTTCATTATTCTGCATGCTGATATCCAGTTTTCCCAGCACCATATATTGAAGAGACTGTCTTTTCCCTAGTGTATATTCTTGGCACCTATGTTAAAAATGAGTTCACTGTAGATATATGGATTAATTCTGAGTTTCTATTCTGTTCCTTTGGTGTATATGTCTATTTTTATGCCAGTACCATGTTGTTTTGATTACTATAGCTCTGTAGAATTTAAAGTCAGGTAACAGAATTCCTCCAGTTTTGTTCTTTTTGCTTAGGATAACTTTGGCTATTGTGGGTCTTCTGTGGTTCCCTATAAATTTTAGAATATTTTTTTTTCCTATTTCTGTGAAGAATGCCATTGGTATTTTGTTAGGGGTTGTATTAAGTCTGTAGATTGCTTAGGGTAGTGTGGACATTTTAATAATATTGATTCAATCAATGAACATGAGGTATTTTTTTCTTTTTTTTTTTTTTGTATCCTCTTCAATTTATTTCATCTTGTTTTATAGTTTTCATTGCAGAGCTCTTTCCTTTTTTGGTTAATTCCTAGGTATTTAATTTTATGTGTGGCTATTATAAATGGGATTACTTTTTAAAATTTCATTTTCAGATCATATGTAGATTTTGTATCCTGCAACTTTTCTGAATGTTTTAATCAGTCTGATAGTTTTATTCTGGAGTATTTAGTTTTTTTCAAATATAAACAAGGATATATATATATATATATATATATATCCTTACTATATATTATATACACACACACACACACACACACACAGAGAGAGAGAGAAAGAGAGAGGTAGAGTTTTGCTCTGTCACCCAGGCTGGAGTGCAGTGGCTTGATCTTGGCTCACTGCAACCTTTGCTTCCTAGGTTCAAGCAATTCTTGTGCCTCAGCCTCCCGAGAAGCTGGGATTACAGGCATGGGCCACCACACCTGGCTAATATTTGTATTTTTATTCGAGATTAGGGTTTCATCGTGTTGGCCAGGCTTGTCTTGAACTTCTGGCTTTAAGTGATCTACCCTCCTCAGCCTTCCAAAGTGCTGGGATTACAGGTGTGAGCCACCAAGCCCAGCCTGATCTTTTTAGTGTATTGTTGAATTCAGTTTTGAAGTATTTTGTTGAGGATTTTTGCATTCAATATTCATGAGAGACATTAGTCTGTAGTTTTCTTTTTCTGATGTGATTTTGTCTGGTTTTGGAATCAGGGTAATAGTAGCCTTATAGAATGAGGTTGGAAGTATTCCTTGTGCCTCAATTTATCAGAATAGTTTGAATAGGATTAGTATTAGTACTTAATTAAATGTTTGGTAGAATTCAGCACTGAAACCTTCGGCTTTTCTTTACTGGGATACTTTTTCTTACAGCTTCAATTTTGTTACTTGTTCGTCTGTTCAGGTTTTGGATTTCTTCCTTGTTCAATTTTTGTAGGTTGTATTTGTCTAGGAATTTGTTCATTTCTTCTAGATTTTCCAATTTATTGGCATATAGTTGCTCATAGTAGTCACTAATGATCCTTTGAATTTCTACACTGTCAATTGTAATGTCTCCTTCTTCATTTTCCATTTAATTGAATCTCTCTTTTTTTTGGTTAGTCTGCCCATAGGTTCGTCAATTTTGTTTAACTTTTCAAAAAAGGAACTTTCTGTTTCATGTATCTTTTGTTTTGCTTTCTTCATTTCAAAATAATTTATTACTGCTCTTATATATTTTTTATTTTTTTGTTTTTTTTATTTTTTTAACATTTTTTATTTTCATTTTTTTTGTCTTTGTTTTTGTTATTGCTTTGTTTTGTTTTCCAAGACAGAGTTTAACTCTTATTGCCCAGGCTGGAGTGCAAAGGTGTGATCTCAGTTCACTGCAACCTCCACCTCCTGGGTTCAAAGCAATTCTCCTGCCTTAGCGTCCTGAGTAGCTGAGATTACAGGCGCCCACCACAATGCCCAGCTAATTTTTTGTATTTTTAGTAGAGACAGGGTTTCATCATATTGGCCAGGCTGGTCTCAAACTCCTAACCTCAGGTGATCCACCGGTCTTGGCCTCCCAAAGTGCTGGTGTTACAGGCGTGAACCACCACACCCAGCATATGTGTTTTTATAGTTTGCAAAATTACTTTTGTTATTGATTTCTAATTTTATTCCATTGTGTTTAAAGAGGACGCTTGATATTATTTCAATTTTTAAAAATGTTTTAAGACTTGTTTTGTGACCTAACATATGGTCTATTCTTGAAAATCATTTATGTGCTGAGGAAAAGAATGTGTATTCTGCAGCCTATGAATGAAATGTTCTGTAAATATCTGTTAGAACCATTTGGTCTGTATAGTGCAGATTAAGTCTAATGTTTCTTTTTTGATTTTCTGTCTGGAAGATCTGTACAATGCTGAGAGTGGGGTGTTGAGGTCTACAGCTATGACTGTATGGGGACCTATCTATCCCTTTAGCCCTAGTAATATTTGCTTTATAAATCCAGGTGCTCCAGGATTGGGTGCATAAATGTTTAACATTGTTAAAGCATCTTGCTGAATTGGCGACTTTATCATTATATAGTAACCATCTTTGTCTCTTGCTATAGTTTTGTCTTGAAATCTATTCTGTCTGATGTAAGTATAGCTACTCCTGTGCTTTTTGGTTTCCATTGGCATGGAATATGTATTTCCATCCCCTTATGTTCACTCTGTGTGTGTCATCATAGGTGAATTATATTTCTTTCAGGCAACAGATCCATGGGTCATTTTTTTTTTTAATATTATACTTTAAATTCTGGGGTACATGTGCAAAATGTGCAGATTAGTTACATAGGTATACATGTGCCATGGTGGTTTGCTGCACCCATCAAGCCATCATCTACATTAGATATTTATCCTAATGCTATCCCTTCCCTAGCCCCCTGCCCCACCCCTGACAGGGCCCAGTGTGTGATGTTCCCCTCCCTGTGTCCATGTGTTCTCATTGTTCAGCTCCCACTTATGACTGAGAACATGCAGTGTTTGGTTTTCTGTGCTTGTGTTAGTTTGCTGAGAATGATGGTTTCCAGCTTCATCCATGTCCCTGCAAAGGACATGAACATATCCTTTTTTGTGGCTGCATAGTATTCCATGGTGTATATGTGCCACATTTTCTTAATCCAATGTATCATTGATGGACTTTTGCGTTGGTTCCAATCTTTGCTATTGACAACCGTGCCACAGTACACATACGTCTGCATGTGTCTTTATAATAGAATGATTTATAATCCTTTGGGTATATACCTAGCAATGGAATTGCTGGGTCAAATGGTATTTCTAGTTCTAGATCCTTGAGGAATTGCCACACTGTCTTCCACAATGGTTGAACTAATTTACACTCCCACCAACAGTGTAAAAGCATTCCTATTTCTCGACATCCTCTCCAGCATCTGCTGTTTCCTCACATTTTAAAGATCACTGTTCTAACTGGCGTGAGATGTTATCTCATTGTGGTTTTGATTTGCATTTCTCTCATGACCAGTGATGATGAGCATTTTTGCATGTCTGTTGGCTGCATAAATTTCTTCTTTTGAGAAGTGTCTGTTCATATCCTTTGCCCATTTTTTGATGCAATTGTTTGTTTGCTTGTTTGTTTGTTTTCTTGTAAATTTGTTTAAGTTCTTTGTAGATTCTAGATATTAGCCCTTTGTCAGATGGATAGATTGCAAAATTTTTCTACCATTTTGTAGGTTGCCTGTTCACTGTAATGGTAGTTTCTTTTGCTGTGCAGAAGCTCTTTATTTTAATTAGATCCCATTTGTCTATTTTGGCTTTTGTTGCCATTGCTTTTGGTGTTTTAGTCATGAAGTCCTTGCCCATGTCTATGTCCTGAATGGTATTGCCTAGGTTTTCTTCCAGGGTTTTTATGGTTTCATGTCTAACATTTAAGTCTTTAATCCATCTTGAATTAATTTTTTTTTTTTTTTTTTTTTTTTTTTGAGACGGAGTCTTGCTCTGTCACCTAGGCTGGAGTGCAGTGGCTGGATCTCAGCTCACTGCAAGTTCCGCTCGCTCCCGGGTTCCCGCCATTCTCCTGCCTCAGCCTCCCGAGTAGCTGGGACTACAGGCGCCCGCCATCTCGCCCGGCTAGTTTTTTTGTATTGTTAGTAGAGACAGGGTTTCACCGTGTTAGCCAGGATGGTCTCGATCTCCTGACCTCGTGATCCGCCCATCTCGGCCTCCCAAAGTGCTGGGATTACAGGCTTGAGCCACCGTGCCCGGCTTTGAATTAATTTTTGTATAAGATGTAAGGAAGGGATCCAGTTTCAGCTTTCTACATATGGCTAGCCAGTTTTCCCAACATCATTTATTAGACGAAGAATTCTTTCCCCATTGCTTGTTTTTGTCAGGTTTGTCAAAGCTCCAGATGGTTGTAGATTTGTGGTGTTGTTTCTGAGGCTTCTGTTCTGTTCCATTGGTCTATATATCTGTTTTGGTACTAGTACCATGCTGTTTTTGTTACTGTAGCCTAGTAATATAGTTTGAAGTCAGGTAACATGATGCCTCCAGCTTCGTTCTTTTTGCTTAGGATTATCTTGGCTGTGCAGGTTCTTTTTCAGTTCCATATGAAATTTAAAGTAGTGTTTTCTTATTCTGTGAAGAAAGTCAATGGTAGCTTGATGGGGATAGCATTGAATCTGTAAATTACTTTGGGCAGTATGGCCATTTTCACGATATTGATTCTTCATATCCATGAGCATGGAATGTTTTTCCATTTGTTTGTGTCCTCTCTTATTTCCTTGAACAGTGGTTTGTAGTTCTCCTTGAAGTGGTCCTTCACATCCCTTGTAAGTTGTATTCCTAGGTACTTTATTCTCTTTGTAGCAACTGTGAATGGGAGTTCACTCAAGATTTGGCTCTCTGTTTGTCTGTTATTGGTGTATATGTATGCTAGTGATTTTTGTACATTAATTTTGTATCCTGCAAGTTTACTAAAATTGCTTATCAGCTTAAGGAGATTTGGAGCTGAGATGATGGGGTTTTCTAAATATACAATCATGTCATCTGCAAACAGAGACAATTTGACTTCCTCTTTTCCTAATTGAATACCTTTTCTTTCTTTCTCTTGCCTGATTGCCCTGGCCAGAACTTCCAATACTATGTTTTATAGGAATGGTGAGAGAGGACATCCTTGTCTTGTGCTGGTTTTCAAAGGGAATGCTTCCAGTTTTTGCCCATTTAGTATGATGTTGGCTGTGGATTTGTCATAAATAGATCTTATTATTTTGAGATATGTTCCATCAATATCTAGTTTATTGAGAGTGTTTGGCATGAAGCTAATGCCTTTTCTGTAGCAATTGAGATCATCATGTGGTTTTTGTCTTCGGTTCTGTTTGTGTGATGGATTATGTTTATTGATTTGCTTATGTTGAGCCAGCCTTGCCTCCCAGGGATGAAGCCGACTTGATCGTGGTGGATAAGCTTTTTGATATGCTGCTGGATTCAGTTTGCCAGTATTTTATTGAGGATTTTCGCATTGATGTTCGCTAAGAATATTGTCCTATAATTTTCTTTTTTGTGCATGTCTCTGCTAGGTTTTGTTATCAGGATGATGCTGACCTCATAAAATGAGTTAGGGAGGATTCCCTTTTTTTCCTATTGTTTGGAGTAGTTTCAGAAGGAATGGCAGCAACACCTCTTTGTACCTCTAGTAGAATTCGTCTGTGAATCTGTCTGGTCCTGGACTTTTTTTGGTTGATAGGCTATGAAGTGCTGCCTCAATTTCTGAGCTTGTTATTGGTCTATTCAGGGATTCAACTTCTTCCTGGTTTACTCTTGGGAGGGTGTATGTGTCCGGGAATTTATCCGTTTCTTCTAGATTTTCCAGTTTATTGGCGTAGAGGTGTTTGTAGTATTCTCTGATGGTAGTTTGTATTTCTGTGGGATCGGTTCTGATATCCCCTTTATCATTTTTTATTGTGTCTATTTGTTTCTTCTCTCTTTCCTTCTTTATTAGTCTGGCTAGCAGTCTATCTATTTTATTGATCTTTTCAAAAAACTAGCTCCTTGCTTCATTTATTTTTTGAAGGGTTTTTTGTGTATCTTCTTCAGTTCTGATCTGATGTTAGTTATTTCTTGTCTTCTGCTAGCTTTTGAATTTGTTTGCTCTTGTTTCTCTTGTTCTTTTAGTTGTGATGTTAGGGTGTCGATTTTAGATCTTTCCTTCTTTCTCTTCAGAGCATTTAGAGCTGTAAATTTCCCTCTACACACTGCTTTAAATGTGTCCCAGAGATTCTGGTATGTTGTGTCTTTGTTCTCCTTGGTTTTAAAGAACATCTTTATTTCTGCGCTCATTTCATTATTTACACAATAGTCATTTAGGAGCCGATTGTAGTTGTGCAGCTTTTAGTGAGTTTCTCAATCTTGAGTTATAATTTGATTTCACAGTGGTCTGAAAGACTGTTACGATTTTCATTCTTTTGCATTTGCTGAGGAGTGTTTTACTTCCAATTATGTGGTCAATTTTAGAATAAATGTGATATGGTACCAAGAAGAATGTATATTCTGTTGATTTGTGGTGGAGAGTTCTGTAGATGTCTATTAGGTCCACTTGGTCCAGAGCTGAGTTCATGTCCTTGATATCCTTGTTAATTTCTGTCTCATTGATCTGTCTAGTGTTGACAGTGGGGTGTTAAAGTCTCTCACTATTATTGTGTGAGAGTCTAAGTCTCTTTGTAGGTCTCTAAGAACTTGCTCTATTAATATGGGTGCTCCTCTTTGGGATGCACATATATTTAGGAAAGTTAGCTCTTCTCGTTGCATTGATCCCTTTACCACTATGTAATGCTCCTCTTTGTTTCGATCTTTGTTGGTTTAAAGTCTGTTTTATCAGAGACTAGGTTTGCAATCCCTGCCTTTTTACATTTCCATTTGCTTGGTAAATATTCCTCCATCCCTTTATTTTCAGCCTATGTGTGTCTTTGCACCTGAGATGGGTCTCCTGAATACAGCACACGATGGGTCTTGACTTTATCCAATTCTCCAGTCTGTGTCTTTTAATGGGCCCATTTAGCCTGTTCACATTTAAGGTTAATATTGTTATTTGTGAATTTGATCCTGTCATTATGATGCTAGCTGGTTATTTTGCCTATTAGTTGATGCAGTTTCTTCATAGCGTCGATGGTCTTTACAATTTGGTATGTTTTTGAAGTGGCTAGCACCAGTTGTTCCTGTCCATTTAGTACTTCCTTCAGGAGCTTTTGTAAGGCAGGCTTTGTGGTGACAATATGTCATCATTTGCTTGCCTGAAAGGATATTATTTCTCCTTCGCTTATGAAGCTTAGTTTTGTTGGATATGAAATTCTGGGTTGAAAATTCTTTTCTTTAAGAATGTTGAATATTTGTCCCCACTCTCTTCTGGCTTGTAGGATTTCTGCCGAGAGATCTGCTGTTAGTCTGATGGGTTACCTTTGTGGGTAACTCGACCTTTCTCTCTAAGATCTGGCTGCTATTAACATTTTTTTTTTCTTCATTTCAACCTTGGTGAATCTGACGATTATATGTCTTGGGGTTGCTCTTCTCGAGGAATATGTTTGTGGTGTTCTCTGTATTTCCTGAATTTCAATGTTGACCTGTCTTTCTAGGTTGGGGAAGTTCTTCTGGATAATATCCTTAAGAGTGTTTTCTAGCTTCGTTCCATTCTCCCCATAACTTTCAGATACACCAATCAAATGTAGATTTGGTCTTTTCACATGTTTCTTGGAAGCTTCATTCATTTCTTTTCACTCTTTTCTCTAATCTTGTCTTCTCACTTTATTTCATTGAGTTGATCTTTGATGTCTGATATCATTTCTTCTGCTTGATCAATTCAGCAATTGATACTTGCATGTGCTTCAAGAAGTTCTCGTGCTGGTTTTCAGCTCTATCAGGTCATTTATGTTCTTCTCTAAACTGGTTATTCTAGTTAGCAATTCATCTAACCTTTCTTCAAGCTTCTTAGCTTCCTTGCATTGGGTTAGAACATGTTCCTTTAGCTCAGAGGAGTTTGTTATTACCCACCTTCTGAAGCCTACTTCTGTCTGTTCGTCAAACTCCTTCTTCATCCAGTTTTGTTCCCTTACTGTCGAGGAGTTGTGATCCTTTGGAGGAGAAGAGTTGTTCTGTGTTGTGAAATTTTCAAGCTTTTTGCACTGGTTTTTCCTCATCTTCGTGGATTTATCTACCTTTGGTCTTTGATTTTGGTGACTTCCAAATGGAGATTCTGTGTGTACATCCTTTTTGTTGCTGTTGATGCTATTCCTTTCTGTTTGTTAATTTTCCTTCTAACAGTCAGAGCCCTCTGCTGCAGGTCTGCTGGAGTTTGCTGGAGGTCCATTCCAGACCCTGTTTGCCTGAGTGTCACCAGCGGAGGTTGCAGAACAGAAAAGATTGCTGCCTGTTCCTTCCTCTGGAAGCTTTGTCCCAGGGGGGCACCTGCCAGATGCCAGTGAGAGCTCTCCTGTATAGGTGTCTGTTGGCTTCTACTGGGGGTGTCTCCCAGTCAGGATACACGGGGTTTAGGGACCCACTTGAGATTGCAGTCTGTCCCTTATCAGAGCTTGAACACTGTACTGGGAGATCTGATGCTCTCTTAAGAGCTGTCAGGAGGGACGTTTAAGTCTCCTGAAGCTGCGTCCACAGCCATTCCTTCCCCTACGTGCTCTGTTCCAGGGAGAAGGGGGTTTTATCTATATGTCCCTGACTGGGGCTGCTGCCTTTTTTTCAGAGATGCCCTGCCAAGAGAGGAAAAATTCTAGAGATGCAGCCTGGCCACAGCAGCCTTGCTGAGCTGTGGTGGGCTCTGCCCAGTTTGAACTTCCAAGTGGCTTTGTTTACACAGTGAGGGTAAAACTGCCTACTCAGGCCTCAGCAATGGTGGATGCTCCTCTCTGCACCAAGCTTGAGCATCCCAGGTCGACTTCAGACTGCTAGCAGTGAGAATTTCAAGCCAGTGGATCTTATCTTGCTGTGTTCCATGGGAATGTGACCCACCAAGTCAGGCAGCAGAGGGAATTTCCTGGTCTGCCAGTTGTGAAGACCATGGGAAAAGCACAGTATCTGGGCCAGAGTGCACTGTTGTTGCTGGCACAGTCTCTCATGGCTCCCCTTGGCTAAGAAAGGGAAATCCCCCAACTCCTTGCATTTCCTGGGTGAAGCGATGCCCTATTCTGCTTCAGCTCACCCTGTGTGGGCTACATTCACTGTCCAACCAGTCCCAATGAGACGAAGTGTGTACCTCAGTTGGAAATGCAGAAATCACCTGCGTCCTGCATCAATCTCGCTGGGAGCTGCAGACAAGAGCTGTTCCTATTCAGCCATATTGCCAGCAAGTCTCCTGGGTCTTGTTTGTTCATTCACTCAGCCACTCCATGTCTTTTGATGGGAGAATTTAGTCCACTGATATTCAGTGTTATTATTGATAAGTAAGGACTCACCCTGACATTTTGTTATTTGTTTTCTGGTTGTTTTGTGGTGTTCTCTTCTTTCTTTCTCTCCTTTCTGTCTTCCTTTAGTGAAGGTGATTTTCTCTTCTGATATAATTAAGTTTCTTATTTTTTGTGTACCCATTGTATGTTTTTTTTTTGTTTGAAGTTATCATGAGGCTTGCAAATACTATCTAATAACCAATCATTTCAAGCTGATAATAGCTTAATGCTGTTTGCATCAACAAATAAACAATTAAAAACTAATAAAACTTTACACCTTAACTTCATTGCTTGCTTTTTAGCTTATTGTCATTTCTATTTATATCTTATTGTATTGTATATGTCTTGAAAAGTTGTCACAGTCATTATTTTTTATTGATTCATCATTTAATCTTTCTACTTAGCAAGAGTAGTTTACACACCACAGTTATGGTGTTATAATATTTTGTATTTCTCTGTTTACTTACTATGACCAGTGAGATTTGTACCTTCAGGTGATTACTCATTGTTCATTAACATCCTTTTCTTTCTGACTAAAGTACTCCCTTTAGCATTTCTTGTAGGACATGTCCAGTGTTGAAATCTCCTCCTTCATACTTAAAGGATATTTTTACTGGATATACTATTCTAGGATAAACGTTTTTTTTTTTTTTTTTTTTTTTTTTTTTTTTTTTTTTTTTGCTTCAGTACTTTAAATATGTCCTGCCACTCTCTCCTGGCATGTCAGGTTTCCACTGAAAAATCTGCTGCAAGATGTATTGAAACTCCACTGTACTAAATATG
The DNA here is from genome assembly GCF_002776525.5 of Piliocolobus tephrosceles. NCBI lineage: Eukaryota > Metazoa > Chordata > Mammalia > Primates > Cercopithecidae > Piliocolobus > Piliocolobus tephrosceles. The sequence goes on from NC_045445.1 coordinate 72,738,956, forward strand.
TTATCTGTTTATTTTCTCTTTCTGCCTTTAGGATTCTTTCTTCATCCTTTATATTTGGGAGTTTGACTATTAAATGCCTGAGGTAGTCTTCTTTGGGTTAAATCCACTTGATGCTATATAACCTTCTTCTGCTTAGATATTAATACCTTTCTCTTGGTTTCAGAAGTTCTATGATATTATCCCTTTGAATAAATTTTTTAACCCCTCTTTCTTTCTCTGCCTCCTCCTTAAAGTCAATAACTCATAGATTTGCCCTTTTAGGGCTGTTTTCTAGATCCTGAGGATGTGCTTTAGGGTTTTTTATTCTTTTTTTCTTTGTCTCCTCTTACTGTGTAATTTTGAATACCCCGTCCTCAAGTTCACTGATTGCTTCTTCTGCTTGATCAGTTCTGCTATTAAAAGACTTTGATGAGTTCTTCAGTATATCAATTGCATTTCTCAGCTTCAGAATTTATGCTGCAAACCTTTTAATTACTTCAGTCTCTTTGTTAAATTTATCTGATAGAATTCTGAATTCCTTCTCTGTGTTATCTTAAATATCTTTGAGTTTCCTCAATATAGCTATTTTGAATTCTCTGTCCTGAAGTTCACATGTAGATATGTTTCTCCAGGATTGGTCCCTGATTCTTTATCTAGTTCATTTGGGGAGGTCATGTTTTCCTGGATGGTGTTGATGCTAATAGATGTTATTTAGTGTCTGGGCCTTGAAGAGTTTGGTATTTATTGTTGTCTTCACTGTCTGGGCTTGTTTGCACCCATCCTTCTTTGGAAGGCTTTCCAGATATTCAGAAGTACTTGGGTGTTGTGTTCCAAGCTGTATCTGTTTTAGGATGCTTCCAAAGCTCAATAACACCTTGGTTCCTGAAAACTAGTAAAAGTACCACCCTGATGACCTTTGACGAGATCTAGGAGAATACTCTGTGCTACCAGGCAGAGACACTTGTTTTCTTCCCTTAATTTATCCTAAACAAAATTAGTCTCTCTCTCTCTCTCTCTCTCTCTCTCTCTCTCTCTCTCTCTCTCTCTCTGTTCTGCTTCACTTGAAGCTGGGATTGGAGTGAAATAATCACTTTTGTGACCACTGCCACTGTAACTGATCTGGGTCAGACCTGTAGCCAGCACAGCACTGGGTCTCTCCCAAAGCTTACTATAACCACTCCCTTGCTACTGCCTATGTTCATTTAAGACCTTGGGGTTCTACAATCAGCAGATGGCAAGGCCAGCCAGGCCTGTGTCCTTCCCTGCAGAGTGGTGACTTCCCTCCGGCACTGGGTGAATCCAGAGGTGCTATCTGGGAGTCAGGGACTAGATTCAAAAGCCATGGAAACCTACCTGGTGTTCTATTGTACTGTGGCTGAACTCGCACTCAAACCAAAAGATGCAGTCCTTCCCACCCTTCTCTCTCCTTTTCAAAGGCAGAGGAGCCTCTCCCAGTAGCTACCACCATCCCAGGCCATGGGGAGTTCTGCCAGACTACCACTGGTGTTCTCTTAAGGCCCTTCAGTCAGCTTTTGATGAATGCTTCCTGGCCTGAGACTCACCCTTTGGGGCAGTAGGCTCCCCTCTGGCCCAGGGCAGGTCCAGAGATGCTGACCAAGAGTCAAGTCCTGAAATCAGGGATCCCGGGGCCTGCTTGATGCACTATCCCTACGTGGCCATACTGGTAACTAAGGTGCAAGCCAAAGTTCCCTTTACTTTTCCATCTGCATTTCTCAAGCAGAAGGAGTTTTGCTCTGTATCCACCACAGCTGGTCATATGCTGAATCTCACCTGAAGGCAGAAAATCTCAGAGGCTCACCCAAGGCCTTGGTGTAGTACCAGGTAATCACTACTAGTTGTTTAGGGACAAAGGGCTTTTCAGTTAGTGGGTGATGAATGCTGACAGACAGATCCCTGACAGAGTCCTTCCCTTCAAGGCAGCAGGTTCCCTCCTGGCTCAGGGTATGTCTGGAAATGTTATCTGGGAACTAGGGCCTGAAACCGTGACCTCACAACCCTGGTGCCCTCTCCTGCTGTGACTGAGCTGGTATCCAAGATACAAGACAACTTTCTCCTCATTCTTTCCTCTCCTCTCCTCATGTGGAAAGAAGAGGTCTCTTTTAAGACTGCGAGCTATGCAGCCTGGGGTTAGGAGAGGGCTGATGCCAATATTCCCTTGACTGCTCCAGCTGGTGTCTCAGTAGGTTGCAAGCTCCCCAGTCCACTGTCTCTAGGCTCAATTCAGCCCTAGGACTTGCCTAAGAGTTGCAATCGTTATGTCATAGACTGTCTTTCAAGTTTACTTGAAGACATAGGGTGCTGGAGCCCTCCATGGTGAGGTTTGCAGGAAATCAAGTCTTGACCACTAGGATTCACAATTCCCCTGTGACTAGGGCTGGTTTAAATGCTCCCTCTGTGGGCAGGCATCAGCTGAGTTTGGTTCAGTTCTCCTTTCTGCTATAACAGAATAGCACTGAGTTCAGTGTCTCACTGCTGCTGTACTCTTCCTCCTGCAGTGTCGAGTTGCTCCCTGCACCATGCTGCTTCTGCTGGGGTAGTGGCGGAGGGGCAGTATCAGTGATTCAAGACTGCTTTTTCTGTCTTCAGTGCCTCTTTCAGCAATATAGAGTTAAAACCAGGTACTGTGAGGGCTCACCTGATTTTTGCTTCTTATGAAGATTTTTTTTTTTTTTTTCTGTGTAGATAGTTGTTGAATTACTGTCCTTGCAGGGAAGATAATTGATGGAGCTTTCCATTCTGCCATTTTACTCTGCCTCTTTGTGAGTTAAGTTTTTAAGATAAGGTGTAAGTTAAGGTCAAGGTTCATTGTTGCCTGTGGGTATCCAGTTGTTCTAGTATCATTTGTTGAAAAGACTACCGTTCATTGATTTGTGTTTGCACCTTTACCAAAAATCAGTTGACTATGTCCCTTGATCTATGCATCTATTCCTTTGCCAAACCACACTGCTTTGATTACTGTGGCTATAGTAAACTTTAACAAGATATGAAGTGATTCTTCCTACTTTGTTCTTCTTTTTGAAATTGCTCTACTTATTCTAGGACCTGTGCATTTTCATAGAAATTTTAGAATATGTCTATGTCTATGTCTAGAAAAGCTTGAAATTTTAATGAGAATTACATTAAATCTATAGACCATTTTGGAGAGAATTGACATCTTTTATATACTGAGTTTTTCATCCTGTGAGCATGATATGTCTCTCCATTTGTTTATTTTCTTCATCAATAGTTTATAATTTTAAGCATATAGAACTTGTACATATTTTAAGCATATACCTAAATATTTTATTTTATTGGTAACAATTGTACAAATAAAAATTGCGCTTTTAATTTTACTTTCCACTTGGTCATAGTTAATATATAGAAGTGAAATTAACTTTTGTATGTTGATCTTGTATTTTCCAAACTTACTGAACACACTTATTAGTTCTAGAGGTTTTTTATAGACTTCACTGGATTTTCTATGTAAACAATCATATCATCTACAAGTAGGAACAATTTTATTCCTTTCCTTCCAACTGCATACCTTTTATTTCTTTTTCTTGTCTTATTGTGCTGACTAAAACTTCCTGCACAGTGTTAAGAAAGAGTGGTGAGAACGTACATCTTTCCCAGTCTTAGGGGGAAAGCATCAGTCTTTCACTATTTAATATGATGTTAACAATAGGATTTTTACATGTTCTTTATCAAGTTGAAGTAATTTCTCTCTATTGCTAACTGGCTGAGAGTTTTTGTCATCAATATCTGTGGAATTTTGTCAAATGTGCCTTCTGCATATGTTAATATGATCACTTGATTTTTCTTCTTTCACCTGTTGATAAATATATGCACCTTCGATGTACCCACAATTAAAAATTAAAAAATTTAAAATGATGGATTACTTTAATTGAGCCAAATGTTCAACCAGTCTTGCATACCTGGAATAAATCACACTTTGTCATTGTATGTAATTTCTTTTATACATTTTTGGATTAGGTTTGCCAACGTCTTATCAAAAATTTCTACTTCTAAGTTCTTGATAGATATTGGTCTATAGTTTTCTTATTTTATACTATCTTTGTCTGGTTTTGGTAGCAGGGTAATACCGGCCTTGTAAAATTAGGAAATGTTATATCTTTGAATTTTTGGAAGACATCATGTAGAATTTATTTTAATTATGTTTTAAGCGTTTAGTAACAAGGATTATTCATCATGGTTGAGATTTTAGAGTGTGTGATTTTTAGGAAACTGGTCCATTTCTTATAACTTCTAAAATTTATAAGTGTAGTTGTTCATATTCCTCCATTACCCTTTCATTAACTGCAAGATCTGTAGTGCTATCTCCTGTTTCATTCCCCATATTGGTTACTTGTGCAATCTATTTTTGTTTTTGTCAGCCTTCCTAGAGGTTTATCAAGCTTACATATTTTTTTAGAACCAGCTTTTAATTGCATCAATTTTCTCCAATGTTTTTCTATTTTCAACTTCATTGATTTCTCCCTTTCTCTGTATTATTCCATAATCTTCCTGCATGCTTTGTATTTCTCTTTTTTCTTTTTCTAGCTTGCTGAAGGTATTAGAATATTAATTTGAGACTTGTTTCTTGTTTAATGTAATCATTTCATGCTATGAACTTCTCTCTGAGCACTGCTTTAGCTGCATCTCTTATATTTTGATATGTTTATTTTGTTGTTTAGTTTCGCTAGAGACTTTCTCTTTGACTGATGGGCTATATAAATGTATTTTGTTTAATTATGAATTATATGGATATTTTCTTGTTCTGTTTTATTATTGATTTCTAATTTGATTTCATTATTGTCAGAGAACATATCTGTATCACTTCAATTCTTTTATATGTATTGAGATGTCTTATGATGCTGGGTATGGTATATCTTGATGAATGTTCAACGAATGCTTTAAAAATGTGTATTCTGTTGTTTTTATGTGGAGTGTTAAATATATATCAATTAGATCCTGTTGGTTTATTGTATTGTTCAGCTCTTTTATATCTTTGATGACTTTCTATCTAGTAGTTCTATCAGTTGCTATGAAGAATATATGGAAGTCCCCAACTACACAGATCCATAAGTATAGTTGGGGACTTGAACATACTCTTTCTCCCTTTGGGTCTATCAGGTTTTGCTTCCTGCATTTGCTTCATTTATTTGTTTTGGGGCTCTATTGTTTAATCTATGCATATTTAGGATCATTATGTCTTCAGGGCGAATTGATCATTTTATCATTATTTAAAGTCCCTCTATTTCTAGTAATTTATTTGCCCTGAAGTTGACTTGACTGGATACTAACGTATTAACTCCTACCTTTTTAAAATTAGTATTTACTTGGTATGTCTTTTTCTGTTCTTTTATGTTTAACCTACCCCGTCATTAAATTTGACAAGTGTTTCTTGCAAACAGTGTATCATTGGGTAATGTTTGTTTGCTTACTTCCAGTCTCTGTTTTTTGATTCCAGTATTTAGACTGTTTACATTTAAGGTTATTATTGATATGTTAGAACTTAAGTCTGCCATTTTATTATTTGTTTTCCATTTGTTACCTCTGACTCTCATTCCTCTATTTCTCTTTTCTTGCTTTCCTGTTGATGACTTAAACATATTTTAGGGTTCTATCTTGAGTTATTTGTAGTGTTTTTGAGTGTATATTTTGTATAGTTTTCATAGAGGTTGCTGTGGGTATTACAATACACATATGTGACTTATCACAGTCTCCTGGTTTCACTATTTTACCACTTTTAGTGTAGTGGGGAAACCATATGTCCATTAAGGTTCCTTTACCTTTCCTACTTTTTAAATACTATTGCCTTTAGCATCAGATAATGCTATTTTTTTGTTTCAATCATCAACTATAATTTATCAAACTGATGAGGAAAAAGGGAATTTATTGCACATACCCACGTTTATTTTTAACAGTTTTAGTAAGAAATCATACAGGCACCATATAATTCATTCATAGAAAGTGTAAAATTCAATGTTTTTAGTAAAACAGGGTTATGCAACATTCACTCTGTCTTAGTTTATTTTCTGTTGCTGTAACAAAATGCCTGAGACTGAATACATTATCAAGACAAGAAATTTACTTAGCTCACAGTTCTGGAGGCTGGAAAATTCAAGATCAGGTGGCTGAATCTGGTGAGAGCCTTGTGCTGCTTCATAGCTTAGCAGAAAAGTGGAAGGGGAATTGGGTATGTGTTAAGAGAGAGGAGACAAAGTAGGCTGACCTGTTTTATAACACAATCTGTTTTGCAGAAACTGATTCAGTTTCATGAGGACTAACCCAGTCTCCTGAGAAAGACGGTAATCCATCTTAATGAACTAATCACCACTTAAAGGCCCCACCTCTCAACATGGTTTTACTGGCATTAAATTTCAACATGAGTTATGGCAGGGAGAAAACACATCCAAAACATCGCACACTGCAATTATTTTTAGAATATTTTTCCTTCTAGAAATAAATCCCATATCCATTAGCAGTCACTCTTAATTCCCCCAAATTCTCCCTCCTTGCCAGCCCCAGGCAACCACCAAGATATTTTTTGTCTCTATTGATTTGCCTGATCTGGATATTTCACATATATGAAATAAAATCATTTGTAATCACTTTGTTACTGGGTTCTTTCACTTAGTATAATGTTTTTGAGGTAGCATGTATCACTATCTTATTCCTTTCTACTGCTGAAAAATATTCAGCTGTACTGATTTACTACCTTTTACTTACCCATTTATCCATTGATGGGCATTGGGGTTCTTTCTACTTGGCTACAACGAATAATGCCGATACAAACAACTGTGTATAAGTTTTTATATGCATGTAAGTTTTTATTTCTATTTGTTATGAATCTAGGAGTGGAATTACTGAGTCATATCAAATCCTTTCCCCATTTATAAATTGGGTTGTTTGTTTTTTTCTTATTGAGTTGTAAGAGTTCTTTATATATTCTGGATAAAAGTCCCTTATCGTATATATTACTTGTAAATATTTTCACATTGTATGGGTTGTCTTTTAACTTTACTGATGATACAGCTTGCAGCACAAAATATTTAAATTCGATGAAATCCAATTTATCTGTTTTTCTTTTATTGAGTGTGCTCTTGGTGTCATATTTAAGAAACCATAGGTTAATTCAAAGTCATGTAGACTTACTCTTACGTTTTATTGTAAGAGTTTTATTGTTTTCACTCTTACATTTAGGTTTATCATCTATTTTGAGTTGATTTTTTGTGTGTATGATGTGAAGAAGTTCACTCAATTTCATTTGTTTGTATGCTGATTTTCATTCTTCCAGTGTCATTTGTTTGAAAGACTACTTTTTGCTGTATGGAATTCCCTTTGAACTTTTGTTGAAAATCAGGTGACCACAAATGTAATTATGTCTTTGTGGATTCTGAATTCTATTCCATTGATCCACAAGTCTCACCCTATGCCACTGTCTGTCTTAATGATGCTTTGTAATGAGTTTTGAAACTGAGAATTCTGAGTCCTTCAACTTTATTTTTATTTTCCAAGGGTACTTTGGCTATTCTGTGTCCCTTTAATTTCCACGTAAATGTAGAGGTGTGTTAAATTGCAGATACATTGCGGGAGGGAGTTGGGGAGAATGTGAAGTGACTACTAATGGGCAAGGGATTTCTTTAGTGGGTGGTTTAAATGTTCTAAGATCTATTGTGGTGATGGTTGCACAACTCTGGATATACACGGTAAATATACTGAACTGTACCCTTTAAATGAGTTCAGTATATGGCATGTAAATTACATCTCAATAAAGTTTATTAATGAATAAGAAATAAATCTAATAATGAAATTTGAAACTCTCATCACAAATTTAAAATATGTAATTAAAGAAGCCAAATATTGTACCCAAAACTTACTGGAACACTCAAGTTCAGTATGAAATCAAATGATAGTGTCCAAACTCATCATGAAGATCCTAAACCGGCTATAATCAATGTTTGTAACCAAAATTGAGAAATGATAATACAGTACATAGCATGATTTCTAACAAAGCAAAATTCAGTATTTAGTCAGCTGCTACGTTTAAATTAGAAAAGTTTTGTAATATTCATAACCACTGTTTTCTAGTGTCACTCTTTTTTTTGCTAGATCTAAATGTACTTGTAGTTTCATCATCAATAAATTCGTTCATTTATTGTACTCCTGGAAAACAAACAGGTATTTTTATGCTCATTATAATAAAAATATAATGGAAATTCAATTTACTAAAAACCTAAACCTTTTTATATTTAAAAATTTAATTGAACCATTGAAGTAATCACTAACAAAAACCTAAAGAAACTATCAAGTTTAAAAGATAACTTTTTATAATTCTATTTCAAGTATAGGGGTATAGGTGCAGGTTTGTTACATAGGCAAATGTGCGTTATAGGGGTTTGTTGAAGAGATTATTTATGGGTATTAAGATTCATACCCATTAGTTATTTTTCCTGATCCTCTCCCTCCTCTCACCCTCCAACCTCTGATAAGTCCCAGTGTGTGTTGTTCCCCTCTGTGTGTCCATGTATTCTCATCATTTACCTCCCATATATAAGTGAGAACATGTGGTATTTGGTTTTCTGTTCCTGTGTTAGTTTTCTAAGCATAATGGCCTCCAGCTCCATCCATGTCCTTGCAAAGGACATTATTTCATTATTTTTTATGGCTGCATAGTATTCCATGGTGTATATGTACCACATTTTCTTTATCTCATCTATGATTGATGAACATCTAGGTTGATTCCATATCTTTGCTATTGTGAATAGTGCTGCAATGAACAAATGTTTGCAGGTGTCTTTATAATAGAATGATTTACATTCCTTTGGGTATATACCCAGTAATAGGATTGCTGGGTCTAATGGTACTTACGTCTTTAGTAAGTCCTTGAGGAATTGTCACACTGTCTTCCACAATGGTTGAACTAATTTGTACTTTCATAAACACTGTATAAGCGTTCATTTTTCTCCACAACGTCACAGCATCTGTTATTTTTTTTTTGTTGTTTCTTCATAATTGTTATTCTGACTGGTGTGACATGGTATCTCATTGTGGTTTTGATTTGCATTTCTCTAATGATTGGTGATGTTGAGCTTTTTCAAATATGATTGTTGGCCGCATGTATTTCTTCTTTTGAGAATTGTCCATTCATGTCCTTTGCCCACTTTTTAATGGTGGTGTTTTATTTCTTCTAAATTTATTTAAGTTCCTTCCAGATGCTGGATATTAGACCTTTGTCAGATGCATAGTTTGCAACTTCTTTCCTATTCTATAGATTGTCTGTCTACTCTATTGGTAGTTGAGTAGTTTTTTGTTTGTTTGTTGCTGTGTAGAAGCTCTTTAATTTAATTAAATCCCACTTTTCAATTTTAGCTTTTGTTGGGATTGCTTTTGGTGTCTTTGTTGTAAAATCTTTGCCTGTTCCTATTTCAAGGATGTCATTGCCTATGTTGTCTTTTAGGGTTTTTATACTCTTGGGTATTACATTTAAGTCTTTATCCATCTTGAGTTAATTTTTCTGTAGGATGTAAGGAAAGGGTCCAGTTTCAATATTCTGAGTATCGCTAGGAAGTTATTCCAGCACTGTTTATTGAACACGGAATCCTTTCCCTATTGATTGTTCTTGTCAGGTTTGTCAAAGATCAGATATTTTTAGGTGTGTGGTCTTATTTCTGGGTTCTGTATTCCATTCCATTGGTCTATGCCAGTAGCATGCTGTTTGGTTATTTAGCCCTGTAGTATAGTTTGAATTTGGGTAGCATGATGCCTCCAGCTTTGTTCTTTTTGCTTAGGATTGCTTTGGCTATTGGGTCTTTTTTGGTTCCATATGAATTTTAAAATAGTTTTGTTCTAGTTCTGTGAAGAATGTGAATTGTAATTTAATGGGAATAGCATTGAATCTACAAATTGCTTTGGACAGTATGGCCATTTTAATGATATTGATTCTTCCTTTCCATGATCATGGTGTGTTTTTCCATTTGTTGTGTCATTGCTGATTTCTTTGAACAGTGGTTTGTAGTTCTCCTTGTAAAGATCTTTCACCTCCCTAGTTTGCTGTAGTCCTAGGTATTTTGTCATTTTTGTGGCAACTGTAAATGAAAGTTTATTCATGACAGGTCTTGGCTTGACTGTTGTTGGTGTATAATAATGCTAGTGATTTTTGCATATTGATTTTTCATCCTGAGACTTTGCTGAAGTTGCTTATCAGTTTAAGTAACTTTTGGCTGAGATGATGGGGTTTTTGAGAGATAGATTCATGTCATCTGCAAACAAGGATAGTTTGACTTCCTCTCTTCCTATTTCAGTGCCCTTTATTTCTTTCTCTTGCCTGATTGCCTTGGCCAGAACTTCTAATACTATGTTGAATAGGAGTGGTGAGATGGGGCATCTTTGTCTTGTACCAGTTTTAAGGGAAATAATTCCAGCTTTTGTTCATTCAGTGTGATTTGGGCTGTGGGTTTATCATATATGTTTCTTTTTCTTTGAGGTAAGTTCCTTAAATACTTAGTTTATTGAGAGTTTTTAACATGAAGGGATAAAGGTAAATAATTTTAATTTTTCATATGTCAGTGAAATTATGTGACATACATATGATGGTATATATGCCATATGTTCACCAGTCTTGTCTAGTCAACATCTTAAGCAAGGAGGCTAAATTATCCCACAGATCAGCTGGAAGTTCATATCTGCCCTTGTTTGCCTAAAATGGAAGCTGCAAGGTCATATTTTCTATTCATTCTGGATACTCATAAAGTCCTTTTCAATCCCCACACAGTTCCTTTGCAGGAGTTCACCTGACTATACTCAATGCAGTGTTCCACTTCTCTGCAGTCAAGAAAGAAAAACAAAATGTCATTCATTCACCACTGCTTAAGAAAGACATAGCCTACATGGACAGCAAATGTCCAGTTATATAAAAAACCCACACAGCTGCACTGAGCCCTGGGAACGATGCCAGTATTGCTAATAGAGCAATGCTTCTCAATGTGTGGATACACTACCATTGGTGGTCCACAAGAAAATTTGTGGAGACACACTGGCAAATGTTTTAATAGTTATGTATTTGTTTTCCTGTGTATTAAGAAAAATATACTTAGCACACAAAATCTGTGTTCTCAAAAATATTACTTTTTGAGGATGGGTAAAAATTATGGTATTGTTAGTAATTCCTTTACTTAAAATGCTCATCCATCTCTCTTGTATGTCTTTGCCTCCTCAGTAAGTCCTTCCCTGACCCAACTTTCAGACAGTGTTAGTTGATTCTTCCTCTGGTCCCCATACTATGTTTCACATATCTTGTTTATATCACATTTCAGATTACAGTGTAATTTTTATAAGCACACTTATTTTTATTAGAGTGTGAGCCTCTCAAGAAGTAGAGTCAAATCTTTGTATCCTTAGTGCCTGATACGGAGGTTGGACCCTTGTAGTGCTCAATTAATATTTGTGGAATTAATGCATATGAATTACAACTGTGGTCAGAATAATTACATTCTACAAGCATTGATCTAGTAACTATTTCTCAGTTGGAGGCACGATGGCAGGGTATCTCAAGGAGAACTGAAAATTTAAAACTACGAGACAGGAAACCAAGCATAATTAATTCTCTATCGGATTAATTGCATTAGCAAAATTTTATATGATGAGTTTTCTTATAATAATGGATTTCTGAACTAAGATTCAAAAGCAGAATCACTGAAAAAAATAAAGGTTGAAAGGACTGAAATTTAATTAAGAGAGCAGAGGCTCTGGAATCAAACTGCTCTGAGTTTGAATTCTTACTCAACAATTACTAGCTTTATCATCTGTAAACTTAGGACCAGAGATAATTCATATAAAGCCTAACAAAGTACCTTATACATAGTAAGCCCCTGATAAGTGGAAGCTATTATTACTAATTTAAAGCATATGTTAGTAATTATCTACAAGTAGTAATTCTGTGAGATCGGGCCTAAGGGAAAAATATAAAGAAGTCCAGTTCTCCCCTCTTACTTTGTTACCATTCCTACCCCAACCTTCTCTCATGATGGCATTATGATCATTACCTTCCAGACTTATGCCAACTACCAGTCTAAAGCACACCTGGTCTCTCTCTCTCCAAAGTTCCTGGAATAAATCTTCCCTTTACAAGGAAATAAATCATTTTCTAATTCACACCTTCCTAGTAGTAAGGAGATAATTATTTAAATTTTAAAGCTTTTTTCATCTAATTTCTACTGGGTTAGAGTAAATCAGAGTGCTGTCAAGTCAGGAAAGTACTTAATTAAGTAGAGAAGGTGACAATGAGTCAGTGTATTTTGTTGGAAAAATTACAGACCAAAAGTTTAAGTAGGAGACCAGATTTCTAGTCTCAATTTTGCTAATAACTTACTTAGAAACTTTAGGTGAGTTGTTTAACTGCTCTATGCTCAACTTCCTTACCTGAAGATGGTAAGTTCTATGCCGCCGAGATACTGGCTTACATTTTCAAAAAAAATAAAGCTGTATCCACTATTCACTCCTGAAACCAAAATAAATTCCAGAGGACTGAACAAATATTTAACTATAAAAAGTGAAATGATATAATTTAGAAAGAGAAGTGTAAATGGATTTGTTTATACCTTTGGAATAGGGAAATTCTTCTAAAGGAAAACACAACCAGAAGTAACAACGGAAAATGATAAGACTACATAAAAGCTCAAGTCTTCTCTCTAGAAAAAAATACCACTATTAAGAGCTGAAAAAATGAAAGAGAAAATCCAGTAGAAAAAGAAAGGATCTGGTCGAAAAATTCACAGACCGGAAATACAAATGGTCATCAAACATATGAAAAGATGATCAGCTTCACCTGTAATTAAAGATATGCAAATCAACAAACCTATTTCAACCTATTCAATTTTTAAAAATGAATACTTTTTTCAGATACTAAATGCTGCTCAAGGTAATCAAAATGAGCATGCTTCTGTGTTGGTCAGAGTGTAAATTGGTGCTGCTCTCCAGTGCCAGTTCTTGCCACCTGTCTCTGAAGTACTTCTTTCCCAATCATTCTCAGAGATGACCCTCTTCCACTATTCCTATTTTCTGATTTGGCGTCCCACAGCCACTTTATAGTCTGGGACACTATGTGCAAATACGTACTCTTTTCCATCACACATCATGTCACCTCCTCTGCTTTCTGGAAAGTTCAAAGTTCCTTCAGTATGGCTCTTTTTCTCTCTCCTACTCTTTGGAGTCTCTTCTCTGATAAACAAGTTCCACAAATTCCAAGAACCTAGCCAATGTAATTCTCAAATAGTCATTAGCAATTGGGTGACTGGAAGAAACGAAGACTTGAGTAAGCTCTTAAAATGTAAACAAAGCAAAAATTAATATTCAAGAAATTAATCTTACCGCAGTTATTTTAAAGATGAAATTAAGATAACCAAATATAATAGAATGCTACCTTTTATAGACAAAAATTAGCATAAACTCACAAAACAATGTTTCTGTTTTCAAGAGCTATACAAATAATAATGTTTTTCAGAGCAAAACCTATCTCACAAACCAAAAAAGCAATGAACCATATATTTTATTACCTTTTTTATCTCCAGTTTGGGCCTTATTCAGAAGAAATTAAGTGCTAAATGGTATCCCATCTTACAAAAATTTAGAAGTAAATTACAACATAAAAACAAATAGGAAACTGAAGGAGTAATTATATTTTCCCTTAAACCTGAATTGATCATGTGTCTGTATATGAAGTAGACGAAACAATATATATTCCAACAAATAAACTATTTATAGAGCATATTTTTAAAAATATTATCTTATTTCCACTCAGGCAATTTAACCCTGAAACCAAGGGAAGGAGTTCCAAAGATATGCTTAGTTTATTGGAAATAATGAAAATATGTAAATGTGGATTTATACTATTGTCATTAAAATTTGTGAGAATTGAGCATGTCTATTTGCTTGAATGATTACTCATTTCAATATGAAATATAATTTTTTAAGGTTTTGAGTAGGTGGTAAATGATTGAAGCATGTCAGCTATTGTTTAACAAAGGAAGTGAGCATAGACTGAATTAAAAAAGGATAGAAATAAACAAACAAAGAAGAATGAGTCTTTGAAAAACACGTAAATAATAGAATGTCACCATGTCCTTAGAAGGTAAGAACACACACACACAAACACACACACACACATATATGTGTGTGTATATATATATATAAAATGTCTCCGAATATGGCTCTTAAGACATAATTTTTAATGATTCCTCCTTAGTGAATCTGCCCTTCTTCCTTCCTTCCTGTACGCTACCTTTGCTGTGCATTCTAGAGCATTTAAAAATTTAATACCTTTGTTGAACAGCCATTTGTCCGTTTATCCTCTTAAAGGACTATACAGTTAATGTTAGTAATAGCATAGATTGCCAATTCCCCATACAATAAAATCTACTTGAGCTCTACTACTTCATCAGAGTGTTCATATCTACACTTTGAGGATTAAAGACAACTAGTTTTAACATCGTTTTATCTCACCTTAAGTGTATCTAAATTAAAGCAAGCTCCAATTGATGGCCCATGTGTTTCAAATAATTTACAACAAAATAAAACAATTCGTAGGTTATATGAAGCTTGTTATAAAATGATCTGATAAGTAAGGCTCTAAGTGAATGGATAAAGCCCAAAACAGGAAAAGGAAAAACAAATCCTAGCATAACACAAACTGAAGAAAATCAATTGCTACAGGCATCTAAAAAATCGCATTTAACTTTAGCTTTTGATTAAAATGACATCAGTTTACTAAATTGAATATTTTTCTTAATAAAGACGTTGGTTTCTAACACACAACCTATTTGACAGGTCACCACTATTCTCTCATGAAGGGTGATTATTTCTTTCTTTTTTTATTATTATTATACTTTAAGTTCTAGAAATGTGGCACATACACACCAAGGGTGATTATTTCTAATCAACCCTCACTAGTGAACAGTTGGACTACACCGAAAACTGATCTATTCTTGAAAATAGGCTCTTGTCTCATATAGGCAGCATGGAGCATTTATCAATTCTTGAATTCTTGTTTCATTTCTTTTTATAAGAGTAACCGGCATTCATGAACTTTCTAAGGAGAAAAAGCCTGAGCATTAACGCCAATTAAAATAAATAAAGTCAAAATATAATTGCTTTAAACTAAAGATGTCATTTTTTCAATGTGCCACAATAGCTGCACGACTTCAGAAGTGTCACAATCTGTGTTTTCATATTTTATAAGCTATGAATTAATATCTGTGCTTCTATAAGATGAGGATGAAGGTTAACTATTCCAAACATATTAAGATTTTAAATGTCTCATATTTCATACAAAAACATAGTACAAAAAGTATAAATTAAGTTCAATAGATAGGATTTAGTAAATACCCTAGAAATTTTCTAAGAGAGTAGATATTAGGTGCTCTTACCACAAAACAATAATTTTTTTTGTTGTTGAATGTGTTGACTTGCTTGACCGTAGTAATCATTTCATTATATGTGTATCAAAATATCATGTTGTAATCTTAATATATACAATTAATCTTTTAATTTTAAACAATAAATATGTATTATAAATACATTTAAGGGAAGCAGAAATCTTATAAAGTAAGAAAATTTGCAATTCTTTTCAAGTAAATGATGACACCTACTGGATGTTAGAAATCTTCAAATAACTTTTTTTTTATTATTATTATTATACTTTAAGTTCTAGGGTACATGTGCATAACGTGCAGGTTTGTTACATATGTATACCTGTGCCATGTTGGTGTGCTGCACCCATCAACTCGTCAGCACCCATCAATTCATCATTTATATCAGGTATAACTCCCCAATGCAATCCCTCCCCCCTCCCCCCTCCCCATGATAGGCCCCAGTGTGTGATGTTCCCCTTCCCGAGTCCAAGTGATCTCATTGTTCAGTTCCCACCTATGAGTGAGAACATACGGTGTTTGGTTTTCTGTTCTTGTGATACTTTGCTAAGAATGATGGTTTCCAGCTGCATCCATGTCCCTACAAAGGACGCAAACTCATCCTTTTTTATGGCTGCATAGTATTCCATGGTGTATATGTGCCACATTTTCTTAATCCAGTCTGTCACTGATGGACATTTGGGTTGATTCCAAGTCTTTGCTATTGTGAATAGTGCC
>NC_045445.1:72755479-72762824 GCF_002776525.5 Piliocolobus tephrosceles
TGCAGAAGCTCTTTAGTTTAATTAGATCCCATTTGTCAATTTTGGCTTTTGTTGCCATTGCTTTTGGTGTTTTAGACATGAAGTCCTTGCCCATGTCTATGTCCTGAATGGTACTACCTAGATTTTCTTCTAGGGTTTTTATTGTAATAGGTCTAACATTTAAGTCTCTAATCCATCTTGAATTAATCTTCGTATAAGGAGTAAGGAAAGGATCCAGTTTCAGCTTTCTACTTATGGCTACCCAATTTTCCCAGCACCATTTATTAAATAGGGAATCCTTTCCCCATTTCTTGTTTCTCTCAGGTTTGTCAAAGATCAGATGGCTGTAGATGTGTGCTATTATTTCTGAGGACTCTGTTCTGTTCCATTGGTCTATATCTCTGTTTTGGTACCAGTACCATGCTGTTTTGGTTACTGTAGCCTTGTAGTATAGTTTGAAGTCAGGTAACATGACGCCTCCGGCTTTGTCCTTTTGACTTAGGATTGTCTTGACAATGCAGGCTCTTTTTTGGTTCCATATGAACTTTAAAGCAGTTTTTTCCAATTCTGTGAAGAAACTCATTGGCAGCTTGATGGGGATGGCATTGAATCTATAAATTACCTTGGGCAGTATGGCCATTTTCACGATATTGATTCTTCCTATCCATGAGCATGGTATGTTCTTCCATTTGTTTGTGTCCTCTTTGATTTCACTGAGCAGTGGTTTGTAGTTCTCCTTGAAGAGGTCCTTTACATCCCTTGTAAGTTGGATTCCTAGGCATTTTATTCTCTTTGAAGCAATTGTGAATGGAAGTTCATTCCTGATTTGGCTCTCTGCTTGTCTGTTACTGGTGTATTAGAATGCTTGTGATTTTTGCACATTAATTTTGCATCCTGAGACTTTGCTGAAGTTGCTTATCAGCTTAAGAAGGTTTTGGGCTGAGACGATGGGTTTTTCTAAATATACAATCATGTCATCTGCAAAGAGGGACAATTTGACTTCTTCTTTTCCTAACTGAATACCCTTGATTTCTTTATCTTGCCTGATTGCCCTAGCCAGAACTTCCAACACTATGTTGAATAGGAGTGGTGAGAGAGGGCATCCCTGTCTTGTGCCAGTTTTCAAAGGGAATTTTTCCAGTTTTTGCCCATTCAGTATGATATTAGCTGTGGGTTTGTCATAAATAGCTCTTATTATTTTGAAGTACGTTCCATCAATACCGAATTTATTGAGCGTTTTTAGTATGAAGGGCTGTTGAATTTTGTCAAAAGCCTTTTCTGCATCTATTGAGATAATCATGTGGTTCTTGTCTTTGGTTCCGTTTATATACTGGATTACGTTTATTGATTTGCGAATGTTGAACCAGCCTTGCATCCCAGGGATGACGCCCACTTGATCATGGTGGATAAGCTCTTTGATGTGCTGGGACACATTTAAAGCAGTGTGCAGAGGGAAATTTATAGCACTAAATGCCCACAAGAGAAAGCAGGAAAGATCTAAAATTGACACTCTAACATCACAATTAAAAGAACTAGAGAGGCAAGAGCAAACACATTCAAAAGCTAGCAGAAGGCAAGAAATAACTAAG
The DNA here is from genome assembly GCF_002776525.5 of Piliocolobus tephrosceles. NCBI lineage: Eukaryota > Metazoa > Chordata > Mammalia > Primates > Cercopithecidae > Piliocolobus > Piliocolobus tephrosceles. The sequence continues at coordinate 72,757,048 of NC_045445.1, forward strand.
ATCAGAGCAGAACTGAAGGAGATAGAGACTCAAAAAACCCTCCAAAAAATCAATGAATCCAGGAGTTGGTTTTTTGAAAAGATCAACAAAATTGACAGACCGCTAGCAAGACTAATAAAGAAGAAAAGAGAGAGGAATCAAATAGATGCAATAAAAAATGATAAAGGGGATATCACCACCGACCCCACAGAAGTACAAACTACCATCAGAGAATACTATAAACACCTCTACGCAAATCAACTAGAAAATCTAGAAGAAATGGATAATTTCCTGGACACTTACACTCTCCCAAGACTAAACCAGGAAGAAGTTGAATCCCTGAATAGACCAATAGCAGGCTCTGAAATTGAGGCAACAATTAATAGCCTACCCACCAAAAAAAGCCCAGGACCAGGTGGATTCACAGCTGAATTCCACCAGAGGTACAAGGAGGAGCTGGTACCATTCCTTCTGAAACTATTCCAATCAATAGAAAAAGAGGGAATTCTCCCTAACTCATTTTATGAGGCCAACATCATCCTGATACCAAAGCCTGGCAGAGACACAACAAAAAAAGAGAATTTTAGACCAATATCCCTGATGAACATCGATGCAAAAATCCTCAATAAAATACTGGCAAACCGGATTCAAATAACTTTTAACCGATAATGAATCTCATCTGCAATTTTATCTGAAAACCTCTCTTCTAGCAAGGGAAAGAAGAAAACATGGGCAAGCATTTGGATGTTCAAGATTAAAAACCTACATTCACTAGATTTACCTTAGACCAAAAAGCAAATAAAGGAATAAGGTAAAAAGTAGTTTCTCTCTTCTGAATTTTCTACTTGTTGAGGTATAGAAAACTGACTAGAGAATACAAGTTTAAGATCATAGATGAGTGAGGATCCAATGAATCAGTAAAAAGATATATCCGAAGTAGGTTGACAGAGTTTCTTCTTGAGTTTTAAGGTCATTGAGATGGAACAGAACTCGTGTTTACCAAATGTGTCATTTAGTCATTAACATTTCTGTATAAATTGTATAATTGCTGATATCACAACCATAGATAAATTTTTTAGTAAAGAAGTGAAAAAAAAACTGCTTGATTATTTTTATTTGTTATTTATTTATTTATTTACTTATTTTTTGAGACTGAGTCTCGCTCTGTCACCCAGGCTGGAGTGCAATGGCGCGGTCTCGGCTCATTGCAGCCTCTGTCTCCCAGGTTCAAGTGATTCTTCTGCCTCAGTCTCCTGAGTAGCTGGGATTACAGGCATCCACCACCACGCCTGGCTAATTTTTGTATTTTTGGTAGAGATGGGGTTTCACCCTGTTGGCCATGTTGACCTCGAACTCCTGACCTCAGGTGATCTGGCCGCCTCGGCGTCCCAAAGAGCTGGGATTACAGGCGTGAGCCACTGCACCAGGCCAACTGCTTAAATTTTAATAGATGATCTTTGGCAAGTCATTTAAGCTCTCTGGACTTGTGTTTATTCCAAGGGTATTGAAACTAGAAAATCTCTATCAGTATCCTCCAAACTTGAATGTCTGAAAGCCTAAAAATAGCATTCTTTTAAATTGTTACTTTAAAAGTCGGTAGAAATTTTACAAATAGAAACACAAAATGCATTATATGCCTTCTACCCCTAGAAAGCCGCTCAATTTATTTTTACCACTGGAAAAATAATCTAGCTATCATATCAGTGGCCACTCTTTAATTCAGTATTTTATTAGTCCTGGGTCTGCTGCAAATAAACATAGGGCATAGGAAGATTTGGGTCACCAGAATTATAGTTTTTCCAGAGTCAATCTCAGCTAAGTGGCATCATCAATCCAAATAAATTTCTCATATCAATCTTAAACAAGGCTCAGAAATAAGTGCATTGATGTATTTGGCTCACTGTAGACTTGTATTTATTTTACCCTCTGAAAATACCAACAAAAAATATCTAAAACACTGTATTTTAATAATATACTAGAAGTCTTGCATTATTTGCTGACAATAGTAATAGTTTTCCAATTTTTTATTTTATTAAAATACAATGGAATAATAATGATGTTGCATGAGGTCAAAATTAGAGATATTTTACCAGAGAAAATAAAATTTTTCTTACTAGTCAATCAGTATTTTTGAGACCCCTTTGCATGCAAAGTAGTGTATCTAGAATGCTTTTAATTAATCATATATATATATAATTTTAAACTATGAATATACAGAACATTTGAAGACCTGTTTTATCTTGGCTGTCTAGCATTCCTAAAATGCATAATATTTTCTTTTGGATTCTCTGTCACAAAATATTTTAATGTTAATGTCTTTAATCTGTAGATTTTCATATCTTCCTGTGTCATTGTCAACTGGTTACTAAATAGACATGTTACAGTTTCTGTAAATTTTGGGAGCGGTAGTAGGCATGCTTAATAGCCAGGTAAAATAAGGGAATCCTGGCAATCAATTTTCCTAGTCATTAATAAAAAGAGAAGCCAAAGTAACTTTAGAAAAGAATAGTCCAGTAAAAAGTCTCAGTTTGATAATTACACAAAAATAACCTTTTTACGCTGCAATAATTTATCAATTTTAGAAAAATATATTGTAAAAGTAGCAAATTCTACAGAACGTATGTAGAGTGTGATATGCTGAGTAAATATTTGGGCAAAAGGAAATAAGTATATACAAGTTTGACTCAATTTGAAGAAGTTTGATGGAGTGGTTGAGAAAGAAAGGAAAAATCAAGCTTGCTTGTGTCATATGAGTGGTACAATCTAAATTGTATAGTATAACAGGAGGGAAGAATTTCTTAGGGCTAAAATGTGAAGAAGGCTTTTGTCAAAGAGGTGATATTTGGATTGGGTCTAAACAGTTTAGTAAACATTTGATAGGTGAAGATATATGGGGCTGAAGTCAGAGGTAATAATATTGCAAAGACAAAGCGCCTGAACAGGTTTACTAATGTAAAGGACTGCTCTGGTTAATGGTTAGAAGGAAGAACATGAGGAGATGGGGGACTGGGGTCAAGAAACAGAAGGATGTTTCACACTTAGAAGATGTTCTTTTGCATGTATGACTATTTTTTCAGTTTAATAAGATATAAATCACAGTTGCAACACGTTAGCCTTCAAGAAGGAAAACCCAGCCAAAAAAGAAAATTGCTGACAAATTTAAGAGGAGTTTTAGAGCTCACTGATCTGCACATTTTGCTTTTCTTCAATTCTCTAAGCTTTACCTTCCAAGGCTCCTCAAGATAATTTGTTTCAACCCACTTGGACTAGGCACTATGTTCCCTGAACAAGTACAAACTTTTCCTGCCTCTGCATTTGCTATAATGTAACAGTCTGCCGAACTGTTCACAGGCAAGCCAAATTCCACTTCCTCAATCAAACCCTTTGCCAAATTACCTTAGTCCTAAAAGATCCTTCCCTCCTGTTTTATTATTGAATTTAGATTGCACCATTCAGATAATACAATCAGCTTTGATTTGTAAATAGGTATGCATCTGTTTGCTCAATCCTACAAAATTATAAAATTCCTTAAAGACAGAAGCTATGTAATGCAACTTTGCGTGCTACAGGGTTTCGCATTTTCATAAGCTAGTCTACAAAAACAAAATCCGACTCACAAAATAATGCTAAATAAGAATTTGTTGAATGGATGCATTCCACGGCTGACAAATTTTCATTCCCTTCATTTTTCTCCTTATCCTTATGAAGTAATCCTTATATTAAAATCAATTTTTATGCTTATCTTCTAACTGTTGGAGAATTAAATGATTGAAACATATCTAGGTTCACCGAGGAATACTTTTACCATAAGGGCAAAATGTGACATCAGGAACATCTAGGGATTATCCGAATAACTGTGGACCAAGGAAGCAATTTAAATGTCTTTCTGATTTACTTACTTGAATTAGAATGCAGTATGAAGTTGGGGGAAGGAAACTGAGCAGCAGTCACGCAGGCTTATTCTACCTGATCTATTTAATTCCACACTATCAGTGCTGGGGAAGAATGGGCAATAATAATAATAATAATAATAATATAAAAATGTAACAAAATAAAAATAATATAATAAAACAATAGTAAATATAATTATAATGGGTTATTCTGTTAGGCTGTATTTTTGCTTGAAGGGATGGTTTGGCACTCTGTAGCAGATATAGTGTTTATCTCTTAAACTGATTATTCCAAATTTTTTAACCTACATGAACACAAATGAATTCTTCCTAAAGTAACTGTTCAAAAGGTTAACTTTCTTTTTTTGATTAACCCTCCAGGATAAGGATTTGAGTTGTTGTTTGGGAGCACTTTTATACACAACCACATCAAGGCGCCTCTGGGAAAGGGCGGTGGGGAATTAGATCCTCTATTTTAATCATATTTATTCCAAAGTAATTTATTCATCAATCTCCACCTCAACCCTGAAACATTTAGGTCTCAGAAACTGACACTGAAAGGCACCTATAAGCCTCTCTTACAGTCGAAAGTCACCTAAATATGGCTGGGATTAGAGTGACGCTATGGAGACATCTCTTTGGCAAAAATTTTAAAGGGCCGCCTAGAAACTCAGTAATGAAGATACTTAATATTTTTAGACAATCTTTTTAAATATCAAAATTCTTGCAAAAAAAAGTCTATGATTTTAAGTTTTCAAAAAAATTTAAATAAAGACAGGATCCTCCCCTACACTTGCGTGACTCACCTCACTCGCCTCATCCTAGTCTCCTGGGTTTTTGTCACAAGCTTAAATTTTGTGCCTGAGGTGAGTACCTCAATCGCCTTATGCTAGTTTAGGTTCTGAGTCCTAAACACTTTCGTGGATAGCACCTTCTTGAGTCCTTTCACTAAATGCAACCTTCAGATTAAAAATCTATTCTCAGGGCTTTTCCTTTGGATAGACCTCTGCTATTACACATTTCCCTCGGAGTCCCACTGAATTCTTCGTATACCCGCTCCAAGTGGGATAACGGTATAGCTCCCAGTTTTGTCGCTACTCTCCACCTGCGGAAAACACGCCATTTTGGCACCCTCTCCTTGCCAGAACCACAGTTCTGCTTTGGGAGGATGTTCCCACACCAGAGAAACATCTCCACTCTTTTGCACTTTCTGAATGAATGTTCCTGTCGGTTCAACACCATCCCGCCGAAGGCGGCAGGGAAAGACCGGAGCCCAGACTCAACTTGTCTTAAAAGCACTTTCCCCGCTAGGAATAGGGAAGGGTGGCGGGTTTGGAGACTGTGAAGAAAGCAACTGTTGTGGCTTTCGTCTGTCATTATAACATAACATAAAAAAAAAAAAAAAAAAAAAAAAAACTAATCAAGACAGCTCTGGCTTTCCTGCCGTTCTTATTCCTGATCACTTAGCCCTTGCTAAGTTCGCGTGCTCCTCCACTACACCAGCGGTTAGAGCCGACAGGGAACGAGGGCTTCGGGCAAGTTCGCGGGCCACACCCCTCAAAGCCGGCTGCCTCTCTTTATTGGCGTGAGAGCCTGTCACTCCAATGTGGCTCCCACTCCGGTTAACCATTCACGTAGTTTGGTTGCGTCTTGGCGTGTTTAATGTTGCCAATAACGAGGGATTTTTTTTTTTTTTTTTTTTTTTTTAGAGAGAAGAGTACAGGTCGTGCTGCAATTAGTTCATTGAAAACTCATTTGCTCTTGGAGCAGTCAGGCAGTGACTGCCTTCGGCTTTTTTTCTGCTGACTAAGATCTCCTATAGAGAGCTACAACAATGCCCAAAAGAAAGGTAAGTGAGATGGAAAGACAGACGGGGAATTAGCTGCTGAGTTACCTATTTCCTAATAG
>NC_045445.1:72762924-72852401 GCF_002776525.5 Piliocolobus tephrosceles
TTGGCTTCTTCCATTTTGTGATGTAATGAAACGGAAAGGGGGAGAAGGGCAAAGAGCAGTCGGTGTAAGGTTTAGGATGGTGTTGCATGCAACTGGTAGTTCACTTTTGGAGTGTTTTGTTTAAGGGGAGAATCTCTTGAAAGGTGTCTCCATGCTGAATTACAAACAGCCATAGCGCTGTGCTGTCGCTTCCTACCGCAACCCCCTTCCTCCGCTTACCCTATTGGAGAACACTTCTCCCAACCACACTTCAGTATCCTCCTCTGCCACCGGCTTTTCTTGGGGAACCGTCCCGTCTGGGGAACGAAAGCCATGTCTTTCTCCTGTATTTGCCTTTGTTCTTCCCGTTTTCTTTTTTCTTTTTTTTTTTTTTCTTCCCTCCTCCACTTCTTGTCAGGCCAGATGGCTATGCAATGGTAATCCTGTGCCATTAGGCGGCGCAGACTTCAAACTGTCCTAGAGAACAGAGATTCACCGCTGTAATTAAAAACTTCAGGGGTGAGAAAGCTGGACCTTCCCTAGCTCTTTAGCTAAAGATGGGAAGATTATAAGGAAACAGCGTCGGATAAACTTGCTGATGTTGGGGTAGCATGAATTTGTTGACTTTAGTAATGCAAAATTGATCTGAGCCTTTCGAACTCCACAGGTCTTCTGCAAACCCTCACTGCACAATTCCTGGCTCCTTTCAGACAGGAAACAAGTTCACGCTCGGCGTTTTGTTTTGTTTTTTTCTTAGTCCCCTAGAAGTGATATCGAACGCTGTTTCATTGCTTGGTAAAACCGTAAAACACTGTGCTAACTTAAGACATTATGATTGTTTCTGGATTATTCCTATAAACAAGCCCACCTTCCTTATTCCTAAAACATAGAAATAATACTGAAATTCCTCCGTGCTCTGTGATTGTATGAATCGTGCAATAGCTTAATAATTCTCAGGCTAAAGGGCTGCTCAGATATGGAAAGCAACTGTTTCTAATCACCATCCCCCCTTCCTGAGATTCCCGCCACTGTGCTTTTCTATACTCGTGCAGTAGGTCTTGCTGTTTTGCAGAGCTGACAGCAACCTTAAAGCAGGTAGTGGCGGGAAGTTTTAAAATCGGCGGCCAGTGTCTTAGAATAAAGCATTGACTTTGTCGCAAAGAGGTCTACCCCACAAAACACTGTGGGGGCTGTAATTCTTGCATGCAAATCTTGGAAAGAATAGTCCAGAGTCAGAGGAGAGGTTAAGATAGGTACAATTGCATGGCAAACATAAGGCAAGAAAGGGAAATTGCATGAAGCTCCGCCTTCATTTGACCCACTCCCACATTTTTGGCTTTTACATTATCTAAAGCAGGTGGATTTCAAAATTACAAAGGTTTACTTTCAGGAGATGCAATTTACACAAAAGGATGAAATTAACTATCAGTTGTGTAAAAGTATGTCTTGTGCATGCAGTTGCATCTTGGCGCACATTAGTAAAACAGCAGTATGTAGCATGGTTCCTAAGAAACAACACGTGTCTACTTGAGCAGGAACCCAGGAGAAAGTAATAAGCAATTATATTGAAATTTGTAATCCGCAGGCAGTGTTTTCTGATTTATGTGTTTATATCAATGACCTTATTTCTGTGTGGTTTTCTCCTCTGTGTAGGCTGCAGGTCAAGGTGATATGAGGCAGGAGGTGAGTTTCTTTAGTCTTAGCATCTATTAGGAAAAACCACTCGTTTTATAAACTTGACACACATAAGCAGCTGACAAATAGATGCTGGTTGGTATATTTGTACAATATGAGTACCAATATGATATGCCAGTGAACTCTCTCAAAAATATATATCTGAATTTCGGAAGATAGGACTTTTTTAAATTGCCATTCAAAATAAAAGAAAAGGCTTTTGCACTTTTTTTTTTTTAAATAGAAATGATGGTAAGGAAATATTCTTGACAATAGAGATGTGCTAATATTTTATTTGGGCGTTTTGTGGGTTAGACTATCATTTTGGCGTGTGTACTTTACAGGCTTACATGTTGCTTATTTTAGAAAGTTGAGGCTCTAAATGTTCACGTATGTGAAACATTTCTTAACGTACTATATAGTTTTTGTTGTTGTATTCAATATATATTGTTCTAACTCCTAGAGTATGCCATCTTCTATATGTCCTACAAAGCGAGAATCATTGTTGTGTGACAATTATATTAAGGAAACCTCTCAGTTTACCTTTATGGCCTTAAAAATGTTTTGGTCAATGCATATTATTAATTTTAATCTAATTAATGCACAATAAAAATATACTGAGTGTGAAAAAGTATATATATATATATATATATATATATATATATAGTAAGTATTAAAAACTGCAAGCTTCTTGGAATTTAAGACCTTATTGTGCTTGTTCAGATGTAGAGAGAACTTCTTCCTTTTAAGCAAAATAATTGCTCTGTCATTTGGCAAGAAAAGGCTATATTTTCATTTCTAAATGTGCTCCTTGTTACTAGCTACTGTGTTAATTTAGCCTAGCCACTTAAGCTTAATTTGGGACTTTTTCTTTAGTATATAAAGTGTTCAGAGGAAGGAAAAATCAAAACTTATATTTCTCTTGTATTTTCTAACCAAATTCACAATTGCTTCCTTAATGACAATATTTATGTATTGTTACACCAAATATTTTGACCTCAATAAAAATAACTATAGCTTTTTGTATCCATAATTCACTTAACAGATTTTTGTTTTTAACTTATAGCCAAAGAGAAGATCTGCCAGATTGTCTGCTGTAAGTAATCTTTTCAAAAAGCAGCCCATGTATTATGAAATGTCATTTTAAAATTTAGGGAATCCTAAAAAATTCAATACACGATTTATTTTTGAAGTTTTAAGAAAAATTTTTACACCAAGGAAATGTGTTTTTTTTTTTTTTTTTTTTTTTTTTTTTCTAATGCTCATTTATTTTAATTCAGAGTTTGGATTTCCTTTTTAACGTTCTTTCTTCAAATGTGATTGTTTTCCTTTTCTTTTCCTTTCCCACAACTTGATGCAGATGCGTGTACCCTTTACACCAGAGGTAACGCCTAAAAGAACATCAAGTTCAAGGGTAAATATTCAACTTAGAATATTGAAATAAATTTGCTTTTTTAAAAAAAAATAATTTTTGAAATGGCATACAGCTGATCATTTTACTTTGCTTATATTTTGTTCTGTTAGTAATATATTATATTCTTTCATATGATACATGTACACCCCTTGGGTGGGGAATATTTGCTCCTGTTTTATGATTGTCCACAGTGTTTTGACATTTTCATTCGGTAGAGACAAAACAATTTCAGTTGGATAGGCCCATTAAATGTACATGCCTTTGCTATCATATAGTGACAATACTATTTCCCTGGGAAAACAAAAGGTAAAAACAGTAGTAACCCCAAAGTTGTGCTTTGTAATAAAAGTAGTAACTAACATTTGATAATATTTTACAGTTGGCAAAGTATATATGATTATATATAATTATTTACATAATATATATGTGAGATGTATTTGCATATGTTAATTTCAAATGGAAACAGTTGATTTTGTATAGACATATACTCTGGTGTTGTGGCTAAAGGCATGTAGAAATAGATACAATCTCAATATTTAGTTTACCGTTAATTGCTTAATACATAAGAATATTGGTTGAATTCCTGAAATCATAAAAGGTTAAAGCTATGAGAAACATTAGAGAGCATCTAATCCTATCACTTTGTAGTTGAAGAAAATATAAACTGTCATCATGCTCATAAATGAAATCTTTGTTAAAAAATATTGCTAAACTTAGGGCAATTGAAGTTTTAGTAATAATTGATATATTTAATGGTGACAAAAGAAGGTGTTTTTTCTGCATTTTACTTTTCAAGTCCACTATTATGTCAGGTTAAATATTCAACTTTTAAGTTTTTAAAACAGTAAATACAGCGTATTTTCTTTTAAAAGGAAAGTAAGTCCAGACGTGGTGGCTCACGCCTGTAATCTGAGTACTTTGGAAGGTCGAGGTAGACAGATTGCTTGAACACAGGAATTTGAGACCAGCCTGGGCAACATAGTGAATCACTGTCACCACAGAAAATACAAAAGTTAGCCGGGCATGCCTGTAGTCCCAGCAGCTTGGGAGGCTGTTGTGGGAGGATTGCTTGAGCCTGGTAGGAGGAGGATGCATTGAGCAAAGATTGCCTCACTCCAGCCTGGGCGACAGAGGGAGTCCCTGTCTCAAAAAAAAAAAAAAAGAGAAAAGAAGAAAAGAAGGGAAGGGGAGGGGAGGTGAGGGGAGGGGAGGGGAAGGGGGAAAGAAAGAAAGAAGGAAGGAAGAAAGGAAAGAAAAGAAAAGAAAAGAAAAAAAAAAAAAGAAAAGAAAAGGGCTAGACTAAAACATATACTATGTAACCATAGACTTTACCCTCCTTGGCTGTTTCTCATGTGTTAAAAGAGTAATAACTTATATCTATATTATAAGTTACAGTTTCTAAAGCTTTTTTTTTCATGTGTTTTCTCATTTTCTCCTGATAATATCCCTGTGAGGTGGGTGGTATTAGTCTCTTTTTATATTTGAAAATAACAGCCTCAAAGATACTTATGCCTTTGCTCAAGATCACATCACATAAGTGGGAGATCTAGAATTCAAACACAGGTTTTCTGGCCCCTCAATCCAGTGGTCTTTCTATTACATACACAGGTAGGCAGAAATTTTTCTTGGTAAAGTTGTCATGAATCAGGGCATTCCAAACTTGTAGATACAAAGATTGAAACACTTACATCACCATAAGGTCTTTTAAAAATATATCTAAATTGATGTTCTCACTAACAGCATTTCTCTTAATTATTACCAATGGAGGCTTAACAATCAACAAAACCCTGTTCCTTATTAATTAGACTTGACAAAAATAAACTGACCCTCTCTGGTCAGAGGGAACTAATTGATCAGTCTAACTTGATGCCAGCAGTTTGTCCTTGGCAGCAACTAGTCAGCATTCTAACTGGTTGCCTCTCATCTATATCACTCAACTTAAAAGAAAATTTATTTTATTTGTATCAAGGGAACATTGTGCATTTTTAATGCTGTTTTAGGCTTACAATGAAACTTACAATGAAGGTATTATATGATAATTTTATTGATATCAGGTTTATATGTGATACTTTAAAGCATTTGCATAAATTATTACAATAGCTGGTAAAATAATTGTGACCATTTAATCAACACAGCAGTTAAACTGTATATTTACTTTTATTGTTTTATATTGCTTGGCAGAAAATGAAGACAAGAAGTGATATGATGGAAGAAAACATAGATAAAAGTGCCCAAGCAGTTGCTGAAACCAAGCAAGAAGCAGTTGTTGAAGAAGACTACAATGAAAATGCTAAAAATGGAGAAGCCAAAATTACAGAGGTATCTTCTAATGTTAAGAGTTTTATCTATTTGAAAGTTTAACAATGGGTACAACTGAAAGAAATCCTATTTGCCTTTTAGTTTACAAGTTGGAAAAAATTAAGTGAGCTGTGGTTCAATAGTATAATGGTATCTAAGGGGAAAATAAAATTAACTTAAGATATGAGAATTTAGAGGGACGAGTAGTGCAAGCAGTGGCTTAGCATTGCTGCTACTAGAACAATGCCAATGATTATGACTTAGTACTAACATAACCACCTTCTTATTAAATACAGGCCAATCTTTATTCATTTTATCAGCACTCAGGCTATTTGTAAATCCCTTTTCCAGCATTTATGACTCTTTTATTTCCTCTGTAGATGGCAAAGCAAATCATTATATAAATGTTTTTAACCTTATTTTGCATATTTAATGCATACAGCATTTTTAGGTATTGTAATAAAACACTGAAAATGGGATGTAGTCACAAATCTATAAACCAAACATATGCAAATATGGAAAATCTTTTGTAAGTTATCTTATAATATCTGGTATAGTACTTTTCAAGTAATTTTTACATAAAAAACAAATATCATTATTATAGAAACAAAATATGTTATTTTTCCAAGGACTATATTTTGTTTACATGCATAGTCCTCATTAAGAATTGCTGATATAGAATAAATACATGTCATCCTTTAAGTATTTACTTTGTGATTCATATTTGAAATGAAAATTATTTATAAGTGTTTCTGTATTTATTGTTTCAAATATCTATTTGTAGATATTTCTGTGGACATATTTTAGTTAATCTCATTTCTTAGAATGTTTTCTCATAATGTGATATTTAGCAGGCTTCTTTCACAGGAAAATTACTTTCTTTAAAAGAAGTATTAGTCTTTCTGTGAAATAGATGTAATCCAGTGTAAATATTTAGGGGAAATGGTTCTAAATTTACTAACAGAATCTTGTTTTTTTTTTTTTTTTTTTTTTTTTTTTCACCATGCATACAGGCGCCAGCTTCTGAAAAAGAAATTGTGGAAGTAAAAGAAGAAAATACTGAAGATGCCACAGAGAAGGGAGGAGAAAAGAAAGAAGCAGTAGCAGCAGAAGTAAAAAATGAAAAAGAAGATCAGAAAGAAGATGAAGAAGATCAAAACAAAGAAGAGAAAGGGGAAGCTGGAAAAGAAGACAAGGATGAAGAAGGGAAAGAAGATGGAAAAGAGGATAAAAATGGAAATGAGAAAGGAAAAGATGGAAAAGAGGAAGATGCAAAAGAGAAAGAAGATGGAAAAAAAGGTGAAGACGGAAAAGGAAATGGAGAAGATGGAAAAGAGAAAGGAGAAGGTGAAAAAGAGGAAGAAGATAGAAAAGAAACAGGAGATAGAAAAGCGAATGAAGATGGAAAAGAGAAGGGAGATAAAAAGGAAGAGAAAGATGTAAAAGTCAAAGAAGATGAAAAAGAGAGAGAAGATGGAAAAGAAGATGAAGGTGGAAATGAGGAAGAAGCTGGAAAAGAGAAAGAAGATGAAAAAGAAGAAGAAGGAAAAGAGAAAGATGAGATCAAAGAAGAAGATGGAAAAATAGAGGAGCCGCAGAGTATTGTTTAAAACTGCCCTATATAGTTTCATAATTTGTTAATGTGTACCTTCATGTTGTAAAGTTAATAGAGATAAATATTTTTATCAAAAATTTTATAAACACAGTCTTTCTTTAGCATTGATTTAATTTCAGAACATCTTCATATTGATTATTAGCCATGAAGTTTCTCACATGAAACATTTATCTATAAATTTTGTGATTATAGTAGTGGAATATATAGAGAAAAATATGCTTTCAACTTTGCGAGTGAATTTCGTGTTGTGTAAGTTATGTGTCAAATCTTTGAATTTTAATTTTACTCTTTTATATGTGTGATAATTTCATAAAGTGAGGGATCCCAAAAAAAAGAGTTGCATCCAACGTTATTGTTCTCTAGGATGCTTTTATAAAGAAGGTGAACTATTTTCATGTAATGCTAAGAGTTAAACTTATCTTTCCCAAATATAACTTTATTATTAGCTTGGGAAAAATGAAATTGTATTTGCATTTTTAAAATAAATACATATGTTTATTTCAGAAGGGCAGTTTTGATTATATGTGAATGCACAAATTTTACTGGATTTATCTTAATAAAAAGACTGATGATGATTGTGTTTTGTTATATCTTCAAAAATGTGGCTAGTGAAATATTATGCTTAATTTTTTTCTATTGTAGTTTTCATGAAAATATTTAAATATTCACTGACATAAAATTAATATAACATAAAATTCACCACTTTAATTATAGTAAAAATAATAAAGTATGTAATTCAGTGGTTGTCAGTATATTCACAATGTTGTGTCCACTGTTTAATTCCAGAACATTTTTATCACCCAAATCAGAAACAAAGCACCAGTTAGCAGTCTCTCCCCATTTTCCCCCAACTCATCCCCCACCTTCCATCCCTTGGCAACCGCTAATCTGCCTTCTGTCTTTATGGATTTGTCTATTCTGAACATTTAATATCAATGTAATCACACAATATGTGTGTGGCCTTTGGTGTCTGGCTTCTTTAACTTAGCAAAACATTTTCAGGTCAATCCATGTTCTAATTTGTATCATTACAGCAGGTCTCAATTTTGTTCAATGCTGTTTGGTTGTAATGTTGATGAGAAAATAGATTCCCAGCCGGGGCCACTGTTTGTAGAGTTGGCAAGTTCTTGCCATGTCTTCATGAGTTTTCTGCAGGTATTTCAGTTTCCTCGTCCACCCCAAAGAAGTGCTTGGGTTAATTAGCATGCCTAATGATCCCAGTATGAGTGTGTGTGTGTGTGTGTGTGTGTGTGTGTGTGTGTGTGTGTTCCCTGTGATGGACTGGAGTCCTGTCTAGGATGGGTTCCCGCTTTGCCTTCTGAGCTGCTGAAATAGGCTGCAGCGATCCACTACTGTAAACTGGAATAAGCATGTAAATAATTATCTTGTTCTTATTAATTGTTCTTAATTGTATGAATAGCTTATATTTATTTCAGTGTTTAACATTAGAAGTATTTTAGCCTTTATTTAGAAGTTTGGTGATGCTGTGACCAGAAATATTTGGTAGGAACTTAACTCTTATCTATTTCAATTAGCCTATTGATAAAATTGGTTTCCTTATGTGTCGCTTAACTTAAAATTACAGTTTCTAAAAACCTGTCAAAGATGTTAAGTGAGGACTTACTGTACTTTATTTGTTCTAATGGCTGAATAATATTCTGTTAATATACCACATTATGTTTGTTGATGGACATTTGGGTTTTCTCCATGTTTTTTCAATTATAAATAATAATGCTGTGAACATTTATGTGCAAGTTTTCTTTTTGTGGTTGTATGTTCTCATTTCTTCTAAGTATATATCTAGGAGTGAAACTGTTGGATTTTATAATAGTTCTATGCATAAATTTTTGAGGAACTTTTGGACTTTTCCAAAGTGGCTTCAGCATTTTATATTTCTACTAGAAATTTATGAGTGTTCTAATTTCTCCACGTCCTTGCTAACATTTATTGCATGTTTTTGTTATAGCCATTCTAGTAGAGTGATTTGGAAGTGATGCAAATCATGTGATCTTGATTTGCATTTCTCTAATGATGTTGAGCATCTTCTCATGTGCTTGTTGGCCATTGTATATCTTCTTTGGAGAAATGTCTATGCAAATCATTTTCCATTATTTAATTGGGTTGTCTCTTTAGTCTTGAGGTCTAAGATATATATATCTTTTACATACAAGTCCCTTGTCAGATATATGATTTGCAATATTTTTCTCCCATTCTATGGTTTTCGTTTTCTTGATAGTGTCCTTTGATACACAAATTTTTAATTTTTATGATCAACTCATTTATTTTTTTCTTTTATAGCTTATGTTTTTGGTGGTCTATCTAAGAATCTTGTCAAACCCTGCGTTACTAAGATGTACATATATGTTTTCTTCTAAGAGTTGTATACTTTTTTCTCATACATTTAGGTCTTTGTTACATTTTGTGTTAATTTTTGTATATGAAGTGAAGTAGGGATCAATTTTCACTCATTTACATTTGGCTATCCATTTGCCCAAGTATCATTTATTGAAAAATTATTTCCCCATTCAATAGCCTTGGCACCTGTGTCAAAATCAATAAACCATAGACGTATGGGTTTATTTCTGGACCCTGAATTTTGCAACGTTGACCTATGTCAATCTTTATGTCAGTACCAACATTTTGATTACTGTATTATTAGAGTAAGTTTGACATCAGAAGTGTCAGTTCTCCAACTTTGCTCATTATTTTGGGTCCCCTGCAATTCCACACAAATTTTAGGATTCGCTTGTCCATTTCTGCAAAAACAAGGCAGGAAGCAGTTGGTATTTTTATTGGGATTGCAATTAATATGCAGATACATTTGGAAAATATCGCCATTTTAACAATACTAAATCCTCCAATCCATGAACACAGTATGTCTTTCCATTTATTTAGGTTCTCTTTAATTTCTTTCAGCAATAATTTGTATTTTTTTTGGTGTACAAGATTCCCACCACTTCCTTGGCTACACTTATTCCTATTAATCTTTGCTGGTGTAAGTGAAATTCTTAATTTCCATTTTGGATCATTCATTGGGAGGGTATAGAAATACAACTGGTTTGTGTATATAATCTTGTATTCTGCAATTTGGCTGAACTTATTTATTAGCTGTAATAGGCATTTTGTGGAATTTTCAAGGTTTTCTATTTTATGATTATGACATCTGTGGAGATAGTTTTACTTCTTCCTGTCCAATTTTGATGACTTTATTTTTCTTGCCTAATTGTCCTGGCTTTAAAAGGACTTCACAATATTAAGAATGAAGAAGGAAATATGCAAAATGCAAGAGGTCTAACTTTCTAAACACAGACCTCTGACTCTACTTTTTCCAGAGCTGGCAAGTCCTTTACCACCTTACACCCTCTCTCAAACTTTGTACAATCCTACAGTTATCAAAACCAACCCCAAAGATCAGGTTGAACTTCTACGCACCTTGCTTGGATCCCCTGCTTCCTAGCCACATTGTGCAAACACAGGGAATGGATTCATATAACTTTCAACAGAGAAACTAGTCTGTTAAACACCTTGACCTCATTCATTATCAATGCAAAATGAAAATAACAATCTTGGCTTTCTATTTAGAAACATATTCCAGGTTTCTAGCAGAACTGTGGTAATGGATTATCGAGTTTTCATGTAAAAGCTCGCCTTCTACAGAAGTAAGGTAGTCAGCTTCCCCGTGCAATGATATTTTAACTACATGATAAAGCCCTTATATAGCAAGAACACGGTAATATACTAAAACAGGGTCATTTCTTCACACTATAATACAAAAGTAACCTTTCTTCCTCAGGTCCTATTTTGTTTCTTGATGTTTAATTGGATTTTACTTTCCGTTTACCATCCAAACATTGCCTCACACAGTTTCTCTCCTAAAAGCCTCAACAACTGCAATATGTGGAGGGAAGAGTGGGGTAGGAGTGGTGGTAATTTACAAAGACAGTACACCATCACTGTAAATGAAAATGAATGTACATTACAAATCTGCTGTAGTAGAACAATCTTTACCGAAGTTGGAGAGAAATAGCCAATGGTACAAAAAAGTCTATAAGGAATACTACAGGGAAAAGTTGTTCAAAAAGGACTCTTCATGCCTCTTTAGTAATATGAGACATAGTTTGTTAATTATCTCATTTACAACATAAGTTTTCAGTAACATATAATGCTGATTTAGATAATAGTTGATTTTCTGAGTATATACTGCTAAAATTTTAATCTAAAATTTTCTGGTGACACTATAAAGTGTTTACCCCTAAGCTTTATTTTGTCTGGTAGGGAGGCATTCCTCAGAATCAACAGTTTTCCAATGGGAATAACCTTAGAAGTCATATTGTAATTAGATGTGAAAGTATGATTCTGTTTATTGTTTATTGTTGCTCCTTAAGAAAAGAACCATTAAACGTAATTCTTCTGGGGCATTTCTACTACATAAAAAAGGCCTGCTGTTAATGTTTCCTCCAATAATGTTTAAAATGTTCTATGCTGGTTATTATTAATCTTTGTTTTAAAAACCCACGTTTAATATGGCATGAAAAAAGGAGATATAGAGCAAATACATGTCAGAACTGAAGTCTAATCTTATGAACCATAATATAATAGGCATTATTAATGACCTATTGAAACCACACAGGTAAATCTTGACATCATTTTTTAAAATCAGTTTTTGATAATGATTTTAAAACAGTAAACCAAACAGTAATGTATTGGTCCTAAAAATATTTTTGAATATATTATTGCAGCAATTTCCTAAAATTAAAAAGCAGAACTGTTAGAACAAGTTGTTCAACATATAAGAAACAGAGAAAAAGTACACCAAGTCAGCTCTGGTTTAGAGCCTCCTGTGCTAAAATTAAATTACATCTAAGCCCGGCAGTGTAGCCAAATTACGCGTGTGAGAGAATACTTTTTAAGAATACAGATACATGATTGCCTCTGACTTGGTCACCTCAGGCTCCACCACCACTGCCTCAACTGCCTTGACCACCTTTCACCTACCCTGCCCAACCCACCCTGGCCTCCCTTCAGCAGCCTATAGGATAGCACATTGGAGATATATTTCCACAGAATCTGGCATTACATGCTCCTGTTCAGAGGTGAATAGTCAGTGTAACTGCTATCCTCTACAGGACTATTTACAAGAGAGAATCTCCTCACATGGTTCTTTGTGAATACTTAGGAGAGGGCTTATCTAGATCATGTGTTATGTGGACTTCACACAAAAAAAGTCAATCTTTCTATAAATCAGTCGTTCTGGTTATGATTCTCTGGGTAACAATAAGTTTACACCTTTGCTTTCTATGAATCCGCTATAAATGTTATAGCCTACTTATGGGAGAATGCTGGTTATCTGAGAAACCATGCTGGGATGCATCATGACAGCAGACACAGAAAGCAGAGAGGAGCAAAGCTGGGAACCACCCTGTCTGGGCTCAACATGGAGCCAGGAGAGCCTCTCCACCATAAGAAAGGGTGGGTGAGTGAGAACTCCCTGGGGGATTCACACTCTCCATGAGGACCTGTGCAAGACAAGAAAAGTGAAAATCCCGTGGCCTTCCCTCATCCCTGCCACCAACCTCGTAGACTAAGGCAAAGAGTCACCCAGATGTTTTGTGAGGGCAACTTTCAGGTTCAAGGGAACCTCTACAAGCCTTGAGCCCAAGAATAGATGAGCACTGGCACCATTGCCCCAACAGAGGACATAGTCATGGGACCTGTGAGCAGAAAGATTGCTTAACTCCCACTTGCCAGACGAGGTTCAGTACCAGCTTTCAGCCCAGCAGTCCTGCTTCTGCTGAAACTCAGCACGGGCACAGCAACCTGCTGTCTCAGGAAGCATTTGAATGGCTGGGCAAGATACTCCACCCACCACTGCCAATGGTAACACAGCAACCAATGCCTGCTAGAGATTCCAGCCCAGTGCTCCATCTTCTGTGTTAACTCAGCCAGATGATGCAACCTCTTGTTGTCCCCAGAAACACCCAAATGGCAAGTTGGGTGACCCCAACCTCTCCACTAGTAGTCTGATGGGCAATGCCTGCTAGAGTTTCCAGCCCAGTGGTTTGCTTCTGTCTGAACTCAGCCAGTGGGCATAGCCTCCCATTATCCCAAGTAACATCCTGATGTCAGGATGGGTTTATTAGTCTGTTCTTGCACTGCTATAAATAAATATCTGGCACTGAGTAATTTATAAAGATAAGATGAGTAGTTGGCTTTTGATTTTGCATGCTGTACAGGAAGCATGGTGGGATCTACTTCTGGGGAAGCCTCAGGAAACTTACAATCATGACAGAAAGCAAAAGGGAAACAGGCATGTCTTACATGGCCAAGACAGAAGGAAAAGGAGGGAGGGTAGAGGTGCCACATACTTTTAAACAACCAGATCTCAGTAGAATCCACTCACTATCTTGAGGACAGTACAAAGAGGGAAATCTGCCCCCATGGCCCAATCACCTCCCACCAGGCCCCACATCCAACATTAGGGATTACAATTTAACATGAGATTTGTGGGGGGACGCAGATACAAACCACATCATTCTGCCTCTGGCCTCTCCCAAATATCACATGCTTCTCACATTAAAAAATACAATCATGCCTTCTTAACAATGCCCCAAGCTCTTAATTCATTCCAACATTAACTCAAAAGTCCAAAGTCTCATCTGAGACCAGAAGAGCCCCTTCCACTTATGAGCTTGTAAAATAAAAAACAAGTTAGTTACTTTCAAGATACAATGGGGGTATAGGCATTGGATAAACATTCCCCTGCAAAAGGGAGAAATCAACAAAAAGAAAGGTGCTACAGGCCCCACACATATCTGAAAACCAGCAGGGAAGTCATTAAATCTTAAAGTCCCAAAATAATTTCTTTTAACTCCATGTCCAACATCCAACATCCATTGGTGTAAGAGGTGGGCTCCCTAGGCCTCAGGTATCTCAGACCCTGTGGCATTGCAGGGTTCAGCCCCAGAACCTGCTCTCATGGGCTGCCATTGAGTGCCTGGGGCTTTTCCAGGTACAGGCTACAAGCTGTTGATCAGTCTACCATTCTGAGGTCTGGAGGATGGCGACCCCCTTTGCAAAGCTCCACTAGGCAGTGTCCCAGTGGGGACACTGTGTGGGAGCTCCAACCCACATTTTCCCTCCACATGGCCCTACTAGAAGTTCTCCATAAGGGCTCCACACCTGCAGCAGGCTTCTACCTGGACATTCTGGCATGTTCATACATCCTTTAAAATCTAGGTGGAAGCTCCCAGCCTCAATTCTTGCACTTTGTGAACCCACAGGCTTAGCAACACATAGAAGTTCCTGAGGCTTATGGCTTGCACCCTTTGAAACAGTGGCCCAAACTGTACCTGTACCCCTGTTAGCCATGGCTGAACTGAAGCAGCTGGGATGCAGACAGCAGTGTCCTGAGGCTGTGCAGGGAAGTGAGTCCTTGGGCCTGGCCCAGGGAATCATTCTTGTCTAAGCCTCCAGGCCTGTGATGGGAGGGGCTGTCATGAAGCTCTCAGAAATGCCTTCAAGGTCTTTTGTCCATTGTCTTGGCTATCAGTAATTGGCTCTTAATTTTTTGGGCAGATTTTTGCACCCTGCTTGACTTCCTCCCCAGGAAATAGATTTTTCTTTTCTACTGCAAAGCCAGGCTGAAAATTTTCCAAATTTTTGTGCTCTGTTTTTCTCTTAAATATAAGTTCCTGTTTCAGGTCATTTATTTCCTCATATACATGAGTGTAGGTGGTTAGAAGCTGCTAGGTCATATCTCGAACGTTTTGCTGCTTAGAAATTTTTTCTACCAGATACCCTAAATCATCTCTCTCTCAAGATTACAGTTCCACAGATCCCTAGGGCAGGGACACAATGTAACAAAGCTCTTTGATAAAGGACAACAAAAGTGACCTTTGCTCCAGTTTCCGAGAAGTTCCTCATCTCCACCTGAGACCTCCTCAGGCTGGACTCACTGTCCATATCACTATCAACTTCTTGGTAACAACTATTTAACAAGTCTCTTGGAAGTTCCAAATTTTCCCTCATCTTCTTGTCTTCTTCTGAGCCCTCCACACTCTTCCAACTTCTGCCCATTATCCAGTTCTCAACTCACCTCCACATTTTCAAGTATCTTTATAGCAATGCTCTGTCTTCAGTACCAATTTTCTGCATTAGTCCATTCTTGCATTGCTATAAAGAAATACCTGACACTGGGTAATTTATAAAGAAAAGAGGCTTAATTGGCTCATGGCTTTGTGGGCTAAACAGGAAGCATAGCAACTTCTCTTTCTGGGGAGGCCTCAGGAAACTTTCAATCATGACAAAAGGCCAAGGGGAAGCAGGAACATCTTACATGGCCAGAGCAGGAGGAAACGTGGGAGGAGGTGTTACACACTTATAAACAACAAGATCATGTGGGAACTCACTAACTATATAGTACCAAGGAAGGATTGTATGAAACCATTCATGAGAACTCTTCCCCCACGATCCAATCACCTCCCAGCAAGCCCCACCTGCAACACTGGGGATTATAATTTGACATGAGATTTGGATGGGGACACATATCTAAACCAAATCAGCAGGTGACCCTGACTGCCCCTGATGCTGGTAGCCAGGCAGGCAATGCCAGCTAGACTTTCCAGCCCAGTGATATTGCTTCTATCAGAAGTTAGCCCATTGATGAAACCTCTTATTGTCCCAGAAAACACCTGGACAGCAGGTGTTTTTCTTCAACTCTCATAGCCAGGCAATCCACGCCTGCTAGAGTTTCCAGCCCAGTTGTACTAATTCTGCCTAAATTTGCCAAGAGGTTCAGCCATAGAAATACTGGATCAACAGGGTGGACAACCCCCCCTACCCCCAGCTCCCATAGGCAGACAGGCTACACCCACTTGAGCTTCCAGCCCAGTGGGCCTGAATCTGCCTGAACTCAGCAGGCAGGTGCAAACCTGCATTCCCCAGAGAAACACTCGGACAGCAGATTAAAGCCAAACAAGCAAGGATATGACCTCTCTGCCAACTGCAGTACCTATTTAAGAAAGTTTTATGAACCAGAACACACAAAAACAAAATGAGGCCATGGAGGCAGAAATTGGAGGGGGCTCCTCCGAGCCCCAGCACAGGACTAGAATAAAAGTCAGTTGACTGAAACCACCTTATGCCACAATCAAAAACTGAAGGGCATAAAAAAGTAAAATAAATGAACAACAAAAAACCTAAGGACAGCCACTTCAAAGATGAAAGGGACATCAACCCACGTAGATTAGAAAAAAACATCACGAGAACTCCAGCAACTCAAAAATTCTGACTCTTCTTACCTTCAAACAGCCACACTTGTTCCCCAGTAATGGCTTTTAACTGGGGTTAAATGACTGAAATATCAGAAATATAATTAAGAATATGGATAGGAATGAAGATCATCAACATTTAAGAGAAAGTCAAAACATTTAAGAGAAAGTCAATTTCAAAAGAGAAATTCAAGGAATTTAAGGGATACAATAAAATAATACAGAAAATCAAAGATGAAATGGTCGTTTTAAGAAAGAACCACACTGAATTGATAGAGCTGAAAAACACACTTCAAAAACTTCATGATAAAATTGTAAGTATTAACACCAGAATCAACATAGCTGAGAAAAGAATCTCAGAGCTTGCAGACTGATTATTTAAAATAACACAATCTTAAAAAATAAAGAAAAATCAATAAAGAAGAATAAATAAAACTTCCAAGAAATATAGAAATCTGTAAAGAGACCAAATATATGACACATTGGCATCCCTGAAAGAGAGGGAGAAAAAGCAAGCAACTTCTAAAACATATTTGAGAATATCACCCATAAAAATTTTCCCAACCTTGCTACAGAGACAGTCAAATTGAGGAAATGTAGAGAACTCCTGTAAAATACTATACATATGCCATCCACAAGACACCTAGTCATAAGATTCTATGAGGTCAAAATGAAAGAAAAAATGTTAAAGACATCTAAAGAAAAGAGGCATTTTCATGTGCAAATGAAACCACATCAGGCTAATAGAGGACCTTTCAGTGGGAACTCTACAAAACAGAAGCATTCATAAAGAAAAGAAATTCCAACTAAGAATATCATGCTCAGCCAAACTAATCTTTATAAGTGAAGGAGAAATAAGATTCTTTTCAGACAACAAAATTCTGAGGGCATTTTTTTACCACCAGATCTGCCTTATAAGAGGTCCTTAAGGAAATGCTAAATATGAAAAAAAAAAAAAAGATTGTTACCAACCACCAGAAATACATGCACACTTCAGTACATAGACCACTGGCACTATATAGCAGTCATATAATCAGATATCCTTAGTAACCAGCTAAGAACACAATGACAGGATCAAACCTACATATATACATACATAGTCTTACTCTGTCATCCAGGCTGGGGTGCAGTGATGCAGTCTCAGCTCACTGCAACCTTTGCCTACTAAGTTCAAGTGATTCTCGTGCCTCAGCCTGCCAAGTAGCTGGGATTACAGGCACACACCACTACACCCAGCTAATTTTTGTATTTTTAATAGAGACAGGTTCACCATGTTGACCAGACTGGTCTCAAACTCCTGACCTCAAGCAATCCACTTGCCTTGGCCTCCCAAAGTGCTGGGATTGCAGGGGTGAGCCACCACACCCAGCCCAAACCTAAATATATTAATATTAATCGTGAGTGTAAATATGCTAAATTCACCAATTAAAAGGCACAGAGTGGTAAATAGGTTAGTAAGACACAACTGTTTGCTGTCTACAAGAGCCCCATACACATGCAATGACACTCACAGGCTCAAAGTAAAGAGATAGAGAAAAATCTAACAAGCAAATGGACAACATAAAAAATCAGGGATTGCTATGTTAATTTCAGGCAAAACAGACATTAAACTGACAATGATCAAAAGAAAGAAAGAAAGAAAGAAAGAAAGAAAAAAGGGCATTGCATAATAGTAAAGGGTTCAATTCAACAGGAAGACCTAACTATCCCAAATATATATCCATCCAACACAGGAGCACCCACATTCATAATGCAGGTTCTTAGAGACCTATGAAAAGACTTAGATAACCACTAAATGATAGTGGGAGATTTCAACACCTCATTGACAGTATTAGAGAGATCACTGAGGCAGAAAACTGACAAACTATTCAGGGCCTGAACTCAATGTTTAACCAAATTAGCAAAACAGACATGTGCAGAACTCACCATGCAAAAACAACAGGATATACATTCTTCTTATCCGCACATAGCATGTACTCTAAAATCAACTACAGAATCAGCCATAAAACAATCCTCAGCAAATTCAAAAAAATTAAAATGATAAAAAAACACACTATTTGACCACAGCACAATATAAAGAAAAATAAATCCTAAGAAAATCACTCAAAACAATACAATTGCATAAAAATCAAGCAAACACCTCCTGAATGACTTGTACATAAACAAAGAAATAACGGCAGAAATCAAGCAATTCTTTGAAATACATGAAAACAAAGATAAAACATACCAGAATTTCTGGGATACAGCTAAAGCAGTGTTAACAGGGAAGTTTAGAGTGCTAAACACCCACAGTGAAAAGTTAGAAAGATCTCAAATTAACAACTTAAAATTACACCTAGAGGAACCAGGGAAACAAGAGCAAACCAACCCCAAAGCTAGCAGAAGACAAGAAATAACCAAAATCAGAGCTGAACTGAAGTAAATTAAGATGTGGAAAATGTTGCAAAAGACTAACAAATGTAGATGTTGGCTCTCTGAAAAAATAAGATTGATAAACCACAAGCTCCCCTAATAAAGAAAAAAAGGAGAAAAAATCTAAATAAGCACGATCAAAAATGAAAATGCTAAAATAACCACCACCTCCAAAGAAATATAAACATCCCCCAGAGAGTATTATGAACATTTCTATGCACAAGAAATAGAAAACCTAGAAGAAATGGATACTTTTCTGGAAACATACAACCTCCCAAGATTGAATCAGGAAGAAATTAAATTTCTAAACAGACCAATAACTTGGTCTGAAATTGAATTAGTAATGAAAAGGTTACCAATGAGAAGAAACCAAGGACCAGACAGCTTCACAGCTGAATTCTACCAGATGTATAAAGAGCTGCTAACATTTCTACAAAAACTAATCCAAAAAATTAAGGAACACGGACTGCTCCGTAACTCATTCTATGAGGCCATCATCATCTTTGTAACAAAATCTGTCAGAGAAACAAACAAACAAAACTTTCGGGGCAATATCCTTGATGAACATAGACGCAAATTTTTTTTTTTTTATTTTATAAATTATTTTTATTATAGAAAATTTTAAACATAGACAAAAATAAATAGTACGGTAAACACCCAAATACTCACCCTGGATTCAGCACTTTTCAAGATATTTCCAGTCTTCTTTTTTCATTCAGCACCTCTTTTTTTTTTTTTTTTTTATTGTACCTTAAGTTCTAGGGTACATGTGCATAACGTGAAGGTTTGTTACATATGTATACATGTGCCATGTTGGTGTCCTGCACCCATCAACTCGTCAGCACCCATCAACTCGTCATTTACATCAGGTATAACTCCCAGTGTAATCCCTCCCCCCTCCCCTCTCCCCATGATAGGCCCCGGTGTGTGATGTTCCCATTCCCGAGTCCAAGTGATGTCATTGTTCAGTTCCCACCTATGAGTGAGAACTCGCAGTGTTTAGTTTTCTGTTCTTGCGATAGTTTGCTGAGAATGATGGTTTCCAGCTGCCTCCATGTCCCTACAAAGGACACGAACTCATCCTTTTTCATGGCTGCATAGTATTCCATGGTGTATATGTGCCACATTTTCTTAATCCAGTCTGTCACTGATGGACATTTGGGTTGATTCCAAGTCTTTGCTATTGTGAATAGTGCCACAATAAACATACGTGTGCATGTGTCTTTATAGCAGGATGATTTAAAATCCTTTGGGTATATACCCAGTAATGGGATGGCTAGGTCATGTGGTACATCTAGTTCTAGATCCTTGAGGAATCACCACACTGCCTTCCATAATGGTTGAACTAGTTTATAATCCCACCAACAGTGTAAAACTGTTCCTATTTCTCCACATCCTCTCCAGCACCTGCTGCTTCCTGACTTTTTAATTATTGCCATTCTAACTGGTGTGAGATGATCTCTCACTGTGGTTTTGATTTGCATTTCTCTGATGGCCAGTGATGATGAGCATTTTTTCATGTGTCTGTTGGCTGTATGAATGTCTTCTTTTGAGAAATGTCTGTTCATATCTTTTGCCCACTTTTTGATGCAGTTGTTTGTTTTTTTCTTGTAAATTTGTTTGAGTTCTTTGTAGATTCTGGATATTAGCTCTTTATCTGATGAGTAGATTGCAAAAGTTTTCTCCCATTCTGTAGGTTGCCTATTCACTCTGATGGTAGTTTCTTTTGCTGTGCAGAAGCTCTTTAGTTTAATTAGATCCCATTTGTCAATTTTGGCTTTTGTTGCCATTGCTTTTGGTGTTTTAGACATGAAGACCTTGCCCATGCCTATGTCCTGAATGGTATTGCCTAAGTTTTCTTCTAGGGTTTTTATGGTATTAGGTCTAACATTTAAGTCTCTAATCCATCTTGAATTAATCTTCATATAAGGAGTAAGGAAAGGATCCAGTTTCAGCTTTCTACTTATGGCTAGCCAATTTTCCCAGCACCATTTATTAAATAGGGAATCCTTTCCCCATTTCTTGTTTTTCTCAGGTTTGTCAAAGATCAGATGGCTGTAGATGTGTGGTATTATTTCTGAGGACTCTGTTCTGTTCCATTGGTCTATATCTCTGTTTTGATACCAGTACCATGCTGTTTTGGTTACTGTAGCCTTGTAGTATAGTTTGAAGTCAGGTAGCGTGATGCCTCCAGCTTTGTCCTTTTGACTTAGGATTTTCTTGGCAATGCGGGCTCTTTTTTGGTTCCATATGAACTTTAAAGCAGTTTTTTCCAATTCTGTGAAGAAACTCATTGGTAGCTTGATGGGGATGGCAATGAATCTATAAATTACCTTGGGCAGTATGGCCATTTTCACGATATTGATTCTTCCTATCCATAAGCATGATATGTTCTTCCATTTGTTTGTGTCCTCTTTTATTTCACTGAGCAGTGGTTTGTAGTTCTCCTTGAAGAGGTCCTTTACATCCCTTGTAAGTTGGATTCCTAGGTATTTTATTCTCTTTGAAGCAATTGTGAATGGAAGTTCATTCATGATTTGGCTATCTGTTTGACTGTTACTGGTGTATAAGAATGCTTGTGATTTTTGCACATTAATTTTGTATACTGAGACTTTGCTGAAGTTTCTTATCAGCTTAAGGAGATTTTGGGCTGAGAAAATGGGGTTTTCTAGATATACAATCATGTCATCTGCAAACAGGGACAATTTGACTTCTTCTTTTCCTAATTGAATACCCTTGATTTCTTTCTCTTGCCTGATTGCCCTAGCCAGAACTTCCAACACTATGTTGAATAGGAGTGGTGAGAGAGGGCATCCCTGTCTTGTGCCAGTTTTCAAAGGGAATTTTTCCAGTTTTTGCCCATTCAGTATGACATTGGCTGTGGGTTTGTCATAAATAGCTCTTATTATTTTGAGATACGTTCCATCAATAGAAGATGGATCTGTTTTTATTAATTTTTTAATTTTAATAGCTTTAGAGCTACAAGCGGAATTTTTTGTTACATGGATGAATTGTATAATGGTGAAGTTAGGATTTTAGTGCACCCATCACCTGAGTAGTGTACATATTACCCAATAGTTAGTTTTTCATTCATCACCTCCTGCCCACCCTTACCCCTTCTGCTTCTCCAATGTCTATTATGCCATTCTGTATGTCTTTGTGTACCCATAGCTAAGATTCCCACTTATATGTGAGAACATGTGGCATCTGCTTTTCAATTCCCAAGTTAGTTCACTTAGAACAATGGGCTCCATTTCCCTCCAACTTGCTGCCAAAGTCATTATTTTGTTTTTTTATGACTGATTAGTATTTTGTTATATATATATATATACACATATATATTCATATTTATACTAATATTTAAATGCCATTATTTTTATCCACTCATCAGCTTATGGGCAAGTAGCTTGATTCCATATCTTTGCAATTGAAAATTGTGCTGCAATAAACATATACATGCAAGTATCTTTCTGATACACTGACTTCTTTTTCTTTTCCTTTGGATAATTACCCAGTAGTGGGATTGCTGGATCAAATTGTAGAGCTACTTTTAGTTCTTTGAGAAATCTCCATACTGTTTTTCATAAAGATTTTGCTAATTTACATTCCCACTGGTAGTGTATATGCATTTCTTTTTCATCATATCTATGCCAGTATCTTTTGTTCTTCACTTTATAAAAATGGCCACTTTGACTGGGGTAAGGTGATATCACAATAGGATTTTAATTTGTATTTCCCTGATTACTAATAATGTTGAGAATTTTCTTCATGTATGTTGGTCATTTACATATCTTCTTTTTTGTGTGTTTTGTTAAGATTTTATACTTTTGTAGGTTTTTGGGGAACAGGTGGCATTTGGTTACGTAAGTAAGTTCTTTAGTAGTGATTTGTAAGATTTTGGTGCACCCATAGCTAGAGCACTATACACTGAACCCTGTTTGTAGTCTTTTATCCCTTACACTTTTCCCTCCCTTTCCCGTTGAGTCCCCAAGGCCCATCGTGTGATTCTTATGCCTTTGCATCCTCATAGCTTATCTCCCACTTATGAGCGAGAACATACAATGTTTGTTTTTTCATTCCTGAGTTTCTTCACTTAGAATAATAGTCTCCAATCCCATCCAGGTTGCTGTGAATGTATATATATGTATATATATATACACATACATACCATGGTTTCTTTATCCACTCTGATTAATGGGCATTTGGGATGATCCCACATTTTTGCAATTGAAAATCGTGCTGCTGTAAACATGTGTGAGCAAGTGTCTTTTTCGTCTGATTACTTCTTTTTCTCTGGGTAGTGGGATTTCTCGATTAAATGGTAGATCTACTTTTATTTCTTTACAGAATCTCCACACTGTTTTCCATAGTGGCTGCACTAGTTTACATTCCCACCAGCAGTGTAGAAGTGTTCCTTCTTCACCACATCCATGCCAACATCTTTTTTTTTTTTTTTTTTAATTTTTTGATTATGGCCATTCTTGCAGGAGTAAGGTGATATCGCATTGTGGTTATGATTTAAATTTCTCTGATCACTAGTAATGTGGAGAATGTTTTAATATATTTGTTGGCCATTTGTATATCTTCTTTTAAGATTGTCTATTCATGTCCTTAACCCACTTTTTGATGGGATTGTTTGTTTTTTCCTTGCTAATTTATTTGAGTTCATTGTAGATTCTGGATATTAGTCATTTGTCAGATGCATAGATTGTGAAGATTTTCTCCCACTCTATGGGTTTTCTGTTTATTCTGCTGACTGTTCCTTTTGATGTGCAAAAGCTCTTTAGTTTAATTAAGTCCCAGCTATTTTTCTTTGTTTCTATTGCATTTGCTTTTGGGTCATTGGTCATGAAATTCTCGCCTAAGCGAATGTCTAGAAGCGTTTTCCCAAAGTTATCTTCTAGAATTCTTATAGTTTCAGGACATAGATTTAAGTCCTTGATCTATCTTAAGTTTATTTTTGTATAAGGAGAGAGGTGAGGATCCAGTTTCATTCTCCTGCATGAGGCTTTCCAGTTATCTCAGCACCATTTGTTGAATAGGGTGTCCTTTCCCCACTTCATGTTTTTGTTTGCTTTGACAAAGATCAGTTGACTGTAAGTATTTGGGTTTATTTCTGGGTTCTCTATTCTGTTCCATTGGTCTATGTTCTTATTTTTATGCCAGCACCATGCTGTTTGGTGACTATGGCCTTATAGTATAGCTTGAAATCAGATAATATGATGCCTCCAGATTTGTTCTTTTTGTTTAGTCTTGCATTGGCTATGTGGGCTCTTTTTTGGCTTTATATGAATTTTAGGATTTTTTTCTGTTCTGTGAAGAATGATGGTGGTATTTTGATGGGAATTGCATTGGATCTGTAGATTGCTTTTGGTAGGATGGTCATTTTCACAATATTGATTCTACCCATTCATGAGCATGGGATATATTTCTATTCATTTATGTCATCTATCATTTCTCTCAGCAGTGTTTTATAGTTTTCTTTGTAGAGATCTTTCATCTCCTTGGTTAGTTATATTCCTAAGTATTTTTTTTTTTTTTTTTTTTTTTTTAGCTATTTTAAAAGGGGTTGAGTTCTTGATTTGATTCTCAACTTGGTTGTTGCTAGTGTATAGGAGAACTACTGGTTTGTGTACACTAGTTTTGTATCTTGAAATTTTGCTGAATTCTTTGATCACTTCTAGGAGCTTTCTGGAGGAGTCTATAGGGTTTTCTAGGTATACAATAATATCATCAGTAAACACCAAGAGTTTGACTTTCTCTTTACTAATATGAATGTCCTTTATTTCTTTCTCTTGTCTGATTGCTCTGGCTAAAACTTCCAGTACTACGTTGAATAGAAGTAGTGAGAGTGGGTATCTTTGTTGTGTTCTGTATCTCAGAGGGAATACTTTCAACTTTTCCATGTTCAGTATTATGTTGGCTGTGGGTTTGTCATAGATGGTTTTTACTACATTGAGGTATGTCTCTTGTATGTCGATTTTGCTAAGAGTTTCAGTCAAAAAGGGATGCTGGATTTTGTCAAATGCTTTTTCTGTGTCTATTGAGATAATCATGTAATTTTTGTTTTTAATTTCGTTTGTAAGGTGTGTCACATTTATTGACTTGCATATGTGAAACCATCCCTGCATCTCTGGTATGAAACCTACTTGATCATGACGGATTATCTTTTTAATGTTGGATTTGGTTAGCTAGTATTTCGTTGCAATTTTGGCATCTATGTTGATCAGGGATATTGGTCTGCAGTGCTCTTTTTTGGTTAAGTCCTTTCCTGGTTTTGGTATTAGGGTGACACTGGATTTACAGAATGGTTTGGGGAGGATTCCCTCTTTGTCTATTTTGTGTAGTAGTGTCAATAGGATTGATACCAATTTTCTTTGAATGACTGGTCGAATTCAGCTGTGAATTCTTTGAATGACTGGTAGAATTTCATCTGGTTCTGGACTTTATTCTGTTGGTAATTTTTAAATTACCATTTCAATCTCGCTGATTGTTGGACTGTTCAGGGTATCTAATTTTTCCTGATTTAAGGTAGGAGAGTTGTATTTTTTCAGAAATTTATTCATCTTTTCTAGGTTTTCTAGTTTATGTGTGTAAAGGTGTTCATAGTAGTCTTAAATAACCTTTGGTATTTCTGTCGTGTCAGGTGTAATGCCTTCTGTTTCATTTCTAATTGAGTTTAATTGGGTTTTCCCTGTTCTTTTCCTGGTTACTCTTGCTAATGGTCTATCAACTTTGTCTTCTCGAAGACCCAGCTTTTTGCTTCCTTTACCTTTAGAATTTTATTTTGTTTGTTTCAACATTTATTACTGCTCTGATCTTGGTTATTTCCTTTCTTCTGCTGGTTTTGGGTTTGGTTTGTTCTTGTTTCTCTAGTACCTCGAGGTGTGACCGTAGACTGTCTATTTGTGCTCTTTCACACTTTTTGATGTAGGCATTTAGGGCTATATATGTTCCTCTTAGCACCACACTGGCTGTATCCCAGAGGTTTTGATACGTTGTGTCACTATTGTTATTCAGTTGGAAGAATTTTTTAATTTCTATCTTAATTTTGTTGTTGACCCAGTGATCAGTCGTGAGCAGGTTATTTAATTTCCGTGTATTTGCATGGCTTTGAAGGTTCCTTTTGGAGTTGATTTCCAATTTTATTCCACTGTGGTTTGAGAAAGTACTTGCTATAATTTCGATTTTTAAAATATATCGAGACTTGTTTTGTGGTCTATCATACGGTCTATCTTGGAGAAAGTCCCATGGGCTGATGAATAGAACGTGTATTCTGTGGTTGCTTGGTAGAATGTTCTGTAAATATCTGTTAAGTCCATTTGTTTCAGGGTACAATTTAAATCCTTTTTTTTTTTTTTTTTGTCGATATTCTGTCTCAATGATGTGTCTAGTGCTGTCAATGAAGTACTGAAGTCCTGACAATTATTGTGTTGCCGTCTATCTCATTTCTTAGGTCCAGTAGTAATTGTTTTATAAATTTGGGAGCTCCAATGTTGGTGCATATATATTTAGGATTGTGACATTTTCTGATGGATAAGAGTTTTTATTATTATATAATACTTCTCTCTTTTTTAACTACTGTTGCTTTAAAGTTTGTTTTGTCTGATATAATAGCTACTCCTGCTTGCTTTTGATGTCCATTTGCATAGAATGTCTTTTTCCACCCCTTTACTTTTAGTTTATATGAGTCCATATGTATTAGTTGGGTCTCTTAAAGGCAGCAGATAGATGGTTGGTGAATTCTTATTTATTCTGCAAGTCTGTATAAGTCTGCATATTTTCAGTCGAGCATTTAGGTCATTTACATTTAATGTTAGTATTGAGATGTGAGGTACTATTTTATTCATCATGCTATTTGTTGCCTGTATATTTTGGTGCTGTTTTTAATTGCATTTTTGTTTTACAGGTTCTGTCAGATATATGCTTTAAAGAGGTTCTGTTTTGATGTGTTTCCAGGATTTGTTTCAAGATTTAGAGCTCATTTTAGCAGTTCTTGTAGTGCTGCCTTGGTAGAGGTGTATTATCTGCATTTGTTCAAAAATGACTGTATCTTTTCTTCATTTATGAAGCTTAGCCTTGCTGGATACAAAACTTCTTGGCTAATAATAGTTTTTTTCAAGGAGGCTTAAGATATGGCTCAATTCCCTTCTAGTTTGTAAAATTTCTGCTGATAAATAAATAATCTGATAGATTTTCTTTTACAGGTTACCTGGTGCTTTGACTCAAAGCTCTTAAGATTCTTTTCATTAGCTTAACATTAGATAACCTGATGACAATGTGCCTAGGTGATAATCTTTGTGTGATAAATTTCCCAGGTGCTTTTGAGCTTCTTGTATTTGCTTATATAGGTATCTAGTAAGACTGGGTAAGTTTTCCTATATATTTTTCCAAATATGTTTTCCAAACTTTTAGATTGCTCTTCTTCCTCAGGAAAGTCAATTATTCTTAGGTTTGGTCATTTAACATAATCCTAGACTTTTTGCAAGCTTTGTGCATTTTTTCTTATTCTTTCTTTCTTCTTTCTTTCTTTCTTTCTTTCTTTCTTTCTTTCTTTCTTTCTTTCTTTCTTTTAACTTCAAATTCTGGGATACAAGTGCAGAACGTGCAGGTTTTTTTACATAGGTATACATGTGCCATGGGAGTTTACTGCAACTATTAGCCTGTTAACTAGGTTTTCACAATAGCATGCATTTGGTATTTGTCCTAATGTTCTCCATCCCCTTGCCCCACATCCCCTAACAGACCCCATTGTGTAATGTTCCTCTCCCTGTGTCCATGTGTTTTCCTTGTAAAATTTCTATTTATGAGTGACAATATGCAGTGTTTGGTCTTCTGTTCCTGTGTTAGTTTGCTGACAATGATGGCTTCCAGCTTCAACCATGTCCTTGCAAGGGACATGAACTCATTCTTTTTATGGCTTCATAGTATTCCGTGGTGTATATGTGCCACATTTTCTTTATCCAGTCTATCATTGATGGGCATGTGGGTTGGTTTCAAGTCTTTGCTATTGTAAATCATACTGCAGTAAACATGTGTGCATGTGTCTTTATAGTAGAATGATTTATAACCCTTTGGGTATATACTCAGTAATGGGATTGCTGGGTCAAATGGTATTTCTGGTTCTAGATCCTCGAGAAATCGCCAAACTGTCTTCCACAATGCTTGAACTAATTTACATTCCAATCAACTGTGTAAAAGTGTTCCTATTTCTCCATAACCTCACCAGCATCTGTTGTTTCCTGATTTTTTTAATGATCGCCATTCTAACTGGTGTGAGATGGTATTACATTGTGGTTTTGATTTACATTTCTCTAATGACCAGTGATGATGAGCATTTTTTCATGTGTCTGTTGGTTGCATAAATGTCTTTGTTTGAGAAGTGTCTGTACATATCCTTTGCCCAATTTGGATGGGGTTCTGTGTTTTTTTTCTTGTAAATTTGTTTAAGTTCCTTATAGATTCTAGATATTAGACCTTTGTCAGATGGGTAGATTGCAAAACTTTTCTCCCATTCTGTAGGTTGCCTGTTCACTCTGATGTGATAGTTTCTTTTGCTGTGCAGAAGCTCTTTAGTTTTATTAGATCCCATTTGTCAATTTTGACTTTTGTTCCAATGACTTTTGGTGTTTTAGTCATGAAGTCCTTGCCCATGTCTATGTCCTGAATGTTATTGCCTAGGTTTTCTTCTAGGGTTTTTATGGTTTTGGGTTTTACATTTATGTGTTTAATCCATCTTGAGTTAACTTTTGTATAAGGTGTAAAGAAGGTATCCAGTTTCCATTTTCTGGATATGGCCAGCCAATTTTCCATCACCATTTATTAAATAGGGAATCCTTTTCCCATTGCTTGTTTTTGTCAGGTTTGTCAAAGATCAGATGGTTGTAGATGTGTAGTGTTATTTCTAAGACCTCTGTTCTGTTCCATTGGTCTATGTAACTATTTTGGTTCCAGTACCATGCTGTTTTGGTTACTGTAGCATTTTAGTATAAAGTCTGGTAGCGTGATGCCTCCAGCTTTGTTCTTTTTTTCTTAAGCTGATCTTGGATATGTGGGCTCTTGTTTGGTTCCATATGAAATTTAAAGAGTTTTTTCTAATTCTGTGAAGAAAGTCAGTGGTAGCTTGATGGGGATAGCACTGAATCTATAAATTCCTTTGGGCAGTATTGCCGTTTTCATGATATTGACTCCTCCTATCTATGAGCATGAAATGTTTTTCCATTTGCTTGTGTCTTCTCTTATTTCCTTGAGCAGTAGTTTGTAATTCTCCTTGAAGAGGTCCTTCACTCCCTTGTAAGTTAAATTCTTGGGTATTTTATTTTCTTTGTAGCAATTGTGAATGGAAGTTCACTCAGGATTTGACTCACAGTTTGTCTATTTTTTGGTGTATAGGAATGCTTGTGATTTTTGCACATTTATTTTGGATCCTGAGACTTGGTTGAAGTTGCTTATCAGCTTAAGGAGATTTTGGGCTGAGACAATGGGGTTTTCTAATATACAATCATGTCATCTGCAAACAGAAACAATTTGACTTCCTCTCTTCCTATTTGAATACCCATTGCTTCTTTCTTTTGCCTGATTGTCCTGGCCTGAACTTCCAATACTATGTTGAATCGCAGGAGTGAGAGGGTATCCTTATCTTGTGCTTCAAGATTTTGACAATTCAGTATGATATTGGTTATGGGTGTGTCATAAATAGCTTTTATATTTTGAGATACGTTCCATCAATACTTAGTTTATTGAGAGTTTTTAGCATGATGGGATGTTGAATTTTATCAAATGCCTTTTCTGCATGTATTCAGATAATCATGTGGTTTTTGTCATTGGTTCTGTTTATGTGATGGATTAAATTTATTGATTTGCATTTGTTGAGCCAGTCATGCATCCCAGAAATGAAGCCACCTTGATTGTGGCGCATAAGCTTTCTGATGTGCTGCTAGACTCAGTTTGTCAGTATTTTATTGAGGATTTTTGCATCAATATTCATCAGGGATATTGGAAAGAAATTTTATTTTTTTTGTTGTGTCTCTGCAAGATTTTGGCATCAGGATGATGCTGTCCTCATAAAATTAGTTGAGGAGAAGTCCCTCTTTTTCTATTGTTGAAATAGTTTCAGATGGAATGGTACCAGCCCCTCTTTGTACCTCTGGTGGAATTTTGCTGTGAATCCATCTGGTTCTGGGCCTTTTTTGGTTGGTAGGCTATTAATTACTGTCTCAATTTTAGAACTTGTCGTTGATCTACTCAGGGATTTGACTTCTTACTGGTTTAGTCTTGGGAGGGCATGTGTGTGTCCAGGAATTTATCCATCTCTTCTAGATTTTCTCATTTATTTGTATAGAGGTGTTTGTAGTATTCTCTGATGATAGTTTGTATTTCTGTGGATATATTGGTGGTGATAGATATTCCCTTTATCATTTTTTATTGTGTCTATCTGATTCTTCTGTCTTTTCCTCTTTATTAGTCTAGCTAATGGTCCATCTGTTTTGTTAATCTTTTCAAGCAACCAGCTGCTAGATTCAATTTTTTGAAGGATTTTTCATGTCTCTATCTCCTTCAATTCTGCTCTGATCTTATTACTTGTCTTCTGTTAGCTTTTGAAATTTTTTGCTCTTGCTTATATGGTTCTTTTAATTGTGTTATTTGAGTGTCGATTCTAGATCCTTCCACCTTTCTAATGTGGGCATTTAGTGCTACAAATTTCACTCTAAGCACTGTGTGTACCAGAGATTCCAGTATGTTGTCTCCTTGTTCACATAGGTTTCAAGGAACTTCTTGATTTCTGCCTTAATTTCGTTATTTACCCACTAGTCATTCAGGAGCATATTGTTCAGTTTCCACATAGTTGTGTGGTTTTGAGTGAGTTTCAAAAAAATAATAATTTTATTGCACTGTGGTCTGAGAGATTGTTATGATTCTCATTCTTGTGCGTTTGCTGAGAGGTGTTTTACTTACAACTATGTTTTCAATTTAAAATACATTCTATATGGCACTGAGAAGAATGTATATTCTGTTGATTTGGGATGGAGAATACTGTAGATGTCTATGAGGTCCACTTGGTCTAGAGCTGAGTTCACGTCCTGAATATCTTTGAATATCTTTGTTTATTTTCTGTCTCGTTGATCTGTCTAATATTGACATTGTGGTGTTAACGTCTCCCACTATTACTGTGTGGTTGTCTAAGTCTCTTTGTGGGTCTCTAAGAACTTGTTTTAAGAATTTAGGTGCTCCTGTATTGGGTGCATATATGTTTAGAATAGTTATCTCTTCTTGTTGCATTGATCCTTCTACCATTATATAATGCTCTTCTCTTTTTTTGATCTTTGTTGGTTCAAAGTGTGTTTTATCAGACTCTAGGATTGCAACCCCTGCTTTTTTTGCTTTCTATTTGCTTAGTAGATATTCCTCCAACCCTTTACTGTGAGTCCATGTGTGTCTTTGTACATGAAATGGATCTCCTGAAAGCAGCACACCAATGAGTCTTGACTCTTTAGCTAATTTGCCAGTCTGTTTCTTTTAATTGGGGCATTTAGCCCATCTACATTTAAGGTTAATATTATTATGTGTGATTTGGACACTGTCATCATGATGCTAGCTGGTTTTACACATTAGTTGATGCAGTTTCTTCATAGTGTCATTGGTCTTTATATTATGGTGTGTTTTTCCAGTGACTGGTACCAGTTTTTCCTTTCCATATTTAGTGCTTCCTTCAGGAGCTCTTGTAGGGCAGACCTGCTGGTGATAAAGTCCTTCAGCATTTGCTTGTCTGTAAAGGATTTTATTTCTCCTTCCTTTATGAAGCATGGATTGGCTGGATATGAAATTCTGGCTTGAAAATTCTTTTCTTTAAGAATGTTGAATATTGGCCCCCAATGTCTTCTGGCTTGTAAAGTTTCTGCAGAGAGATCTGCTTTTAGTCTGATGAGCTTCCCTTTGTAGGTAACCTGACTTTTCTGTCTGGCTGCTCTTAACATTTTTTCCTTCATTTCATCCTTGGATAATCTGAAAACTATGTGTCTTGGGGTTGCTCTTCTTGAGAGGTATTTTAGTGGTGTCCTCTGTATTTTCTGCATTTGAACTTTGGCCTGTCTTGCTAAATTAGGGAAGTTCTCCTGGGTAATATTCTTAAGTGTGTTTTCCAACTTAGGTCCATTCTCCCCATCACTTTCAGGTACACCAATCAATCATAGGTTTGGTCTTTTCCCATAGTCTCATATTTACTGGAGGCTTTGTTTGTTCCTTTTTTCCTGCAATCTTGTCTTCATGCCTTATTTCATTCATCAAGTTGATCTTCAATCTCTGATATACTTTCTTCCACTTGTTCAATTTGGCTGTTGATATCTGTGTATGCTTCATGAAGTTCTCGTGCTGTGTTTTTCAGCTCCATCAGGTCATTTATGTTCTTCTCTAAACTGGTTATTCTAGTTAGCAGTTCCTGTAACCTTTTAGCAAGGTTCTTTGCTTCCTTGCATTAGGTTAGAACATGCTGCTTTAGCTCAGAGGACTTTGTTATACATCTTCTGGAGCCTACTTCTGTCAATTCATCAATCTCATTCTCCACCCAGTTTTGTGGCCTTGCTGGAGAACAGTTGTGATCATTTGGAGGAGAAGAGGCATTCTGGTTTTTGGAATTTTTATCAATTTTGTGCTGTTTTTTTCCTCATTTTGGTGGATTCATCTAGCTTTGATCTTTGAGGCTGATGACCTTTGGATGAGGTTTTTGTGTGGGGGTCCTTTATGTTGATGTTGATATTGTTGCTTTCTGTTTGTTAGTTTTTCTTCTGACAGCCAATTCCCTCTTCTGCAGGTCTGCTGCAGTTTTCTAGAAGTGTGTTCCAGACCCTGTTCACCTGGCTATCACCAGTGGATGCTGCAGAACAGCAAAGTTTTTTTCCTGCCCTTTCCTCTGGAAGCTTCATCCCAGAGGGGCACCAGCCTGATGCCAGCTGGAGCTCTCCTGTATGAGGTGTCTGTCGACCTCTGCGGGGAGGTCTCTCCCAGTCAGGAGGCTCGGTGGTCAGGGACCCACTTTAGGAAGCGGTCTGTCATTTAACAGAGCTGCTGTGCCATGCTGGGCGAATCCTTCCTGTCAGGATCAGCTGCTCTCTTTAGAGCTGGCAGGCAGGAACAATTAAATCAGCTGAAGCTGCACCCATAGCCACCCCTTTCCCCAGATACTCTGTCCCAGGGAAATGGGGGTTTTGTCTGTAAGCCCCTGACTGGGGCTGGTACTTTTCCTTCAAAGATGCCCTACCCAGTGAGGTGGAAACTAGAGAAGCAGTCTGGCCATAGCTGCTTTGCCGTGCCCAGTCCAGATCTCCCAGTCTCCTAGCATTGTCAGGGAAAAACCACCTACTAAAGCCTCAGTAATGGCAGACACCCATCTCCCCTCCAAGCTCGATCATCCCACATTGACTTCAGACTGCTGTACTGGCAGCAAGAATTTCAAGCCAGTGGATCTTAGCTTGCTGGGCTTGGGGGAGTGGAACCCACTAAGCGAGATCACTTGGCTCCCTGGCTTCAGCCCTCTTTCCAGGGGAGTGAACGGTCCTGTCTCGCTGAGGTTCCAGGTGCCACTGGGGTATGAAAAAACTCCTATGGCTAGCTTAATGTCTGCTCAAACAGCATCCCAGTTTTGTGCTTTCAACCCAGGGCCCTGTTGGTGTAGGCACATGAGAGAATCTCTTGATCTGCGGATTGCAAATACCTTGGGAAAACCGTAGTAATCCAGCTGGATAGCACTTTGCCTCATGGCTTCCCTTGGCTGGGGGAAGGCTGGTCCCTGGCCCCTTGCACTTTCCTGGTGAAGCGACACCCCACCCTGCTTCTGCTTGCCCTCCATGGGTTGGACTCATTGCCTAGCTGGTCCCAATTAGATGAAGTGGGTACTTCAGTTAGAAATGCATAAATCATCTGCCTTCTGAATTGAACTCACTGGGAGCTGCAGACTGGAGCTGTTCCTATTCGGCCATGTTGGCCGCTCCCTCTTGTTCTTTTTTTCTTCGGATTTGTAGGATTGGGTTAATTTGAAAACCTTGTCTTCGAGCTCTGAAGTTCTTTCTTTCCTCTGCTTGTTCAATTCTATTGCTGAGACTTTCCAGAGCATTTTTCACTTCTCTAATTGCATCCACTATTTCCTGAAATTTTTATTGTTTTTTCTTTCTGCTATCCATTTCACTGAAGATTTTTTCCCCCATGTTCCTTGTATCATTTTTTTAAATATTTTTAAAATTTGTCTTCATCTTTCTGTGGTGCCTTCATGATTAGCTTAATAACTTACCTTCTGAATTCTTTTTCAGGTAAATCAGAAATTTCATCTTGGTTTAGATCCATTGCTAGTGAGCTAGGGTGATTTTGGGGGGGTTTTAAATAATCTTGTTTTGTCATATTACCAGAATTGTTTTTCTGATTTTTTTTCTCATTTGGGAAGACTATGTCAGAGCAAAGATCTAGGACTCAAGGTAGCTCTTCAGATTCTTTGATCTCAAGGGGTGTTTCACTGATGTAGTACTCTCCCCCCTTTTTTGGGCATGTGGCTTTTTCAGAGCTGAGCTGTAGTGGTTGTTATCTATCTTCTGGACTTAGCCACCCAGCAGGTCTACCAGGCTTCAGGCTGGTACTGGGGGTTGTCTGCACATATTCCTGTGATGTGAACCCTCTGCAGGTGTCTCAGCCATTTATACCAGAACCTGCTCTGGTGGAGGTGGAAGGGGGCTGAAATAGACTCTGTGAGGTTCTTTAGTTTTGGTTGTTTAATGTACTAATTTTCGGCTGGTTGGCCTCCTGCCAGAAGGTGGTACTTTCAAGACAGCCTCAGCTGTGGTAACATAGGGAGAATCAGGTGGTGGGCTGTGCCCTAGAACTCCCAAGAGTATATTACTTTTGTCTTCAGCTACCAGGATGTGTAGGGAAAGG
The DNA here is from genome assembly GCF_002776525.5 of Piliocolobus tephrosceles. Classification (NCBI taxonomy): domain Eukaryota; kingdom Metazoa; phylum Chordata; class Mammalia; order Primates; family Cercopithecidae; genus Piliocolobus; species Piliocolobus tephrosceles. Next base: position 72,797,501 of record NC_045445.1, read on the forward strand.
CCATTAGGTGGGGGTAGGGCTAGGTGTGTCTCAGCTCAGACTCTTCTTGGGTGGGTCTTCCTGCAGCTGCTGTGGGGGATTGGGGTATGGTTCCCAGGTCAATAGATTTATGTTCCCAGGATGATTATAGCTGCCTACTCTGTGTCATGCAAGTTGTCAGGGAAGTGGGGGAAAGCCAGTAGTCACAGCCCTCACCTAGCTCCCATGCAACCCAAAAAGCTGGTCTCATTCCCACCATACTCCCTCAACAGCACTGAGTCTATTTTCAGGCAGTGGGTGATCAGGGCTTAGAACATGCCCCAAGCTATCGGCCTTCCAGTTGCAAGAGCAAGGATGGCTTTTGTGCCACCCCACCTGTGGAGTCTGCACACTGAAATCATGCCCTCCCTTGAGTTCTGGCCATTAGACTTCGTGTTCAGTTGGAATGGTTACGAAGTTCAGCTGGAGGTTTCCTTCTCCCTGTGGTTTTTTCCCAGTACCTCTGGTAGCCCTCCAAAAGGACCCCTGTGAGACTAGGCATAAGTGGTTTGCTAGGGGAGCCAGTAATCCCACAAGGCTTTTCTCACTGCTTCCTGTACCCCTGTATTTCACTTGGCTGTCTAAATTGACTCAGATCCACATAAGGTAAGAATCTTCTCCTATTACTTAGACCTTCAGTTTCCCCAGTGAGAGTGTGTGCTCGGGGGCAGAAGAACCCTCTTTCCTACATTAACTGCTTGGGCATTCACAGTATTTGTGGTGTCTCCTGGGTCTTGCAGGATCAATCCACTTTCTTCAGAGGGACTGTGGCATTTTGTGGCTTTCCTGGTTTATTCCTGCAGTAGTTCTGGAACAAAAGTTCATGATGCGAGTCTTCACACACTGCTCTGTCCATATGTGTGGGAGCTGCCTATATATCTTCTTTTGAGAAATGTCTATTTATATCCTTTTGCCACTTTTTAATCGGATTATTTGCTTTTATCTTGCTGATTTGTTTGGGTTCCATGTAGATTCTCAATATTAGTCCTCTGTCAGATACATAATTTGAAAATATTTTATCTTGTTCTATAGGTTATCTGTTTAATCTGATTTTTTGTTGTGCAGAATTTTTTTGGTTTAAGTCTCATGTGTTTATTTATTTTTGTCGCATTTTATTTTGGGGATTTAGTCGTAAATTCTTTGCCTAGGCCAATGTCCAGAAGATTTTTTTTAAAAAAATACATTTTCTTCTGAAGTTTTTATAATCTCAAACCTTAGATGTAGCTTACTCCATCTTGAGTTATTTTTTGTATACAGTAAGAGAGAAATCCAGTATTATTCTTAAACAGGTGCCCATCCAATTTTCCCAGAATCATTTATACAATAACATGTCCTTTCCTCAATTTATGTTTTTTAATGCTTGTTCATAGATTAATTTATTGTAAATATTTGGCTTTATTTCTGGATTCTCTATTCTGTTCCATTAATTTATGTATCTACTTTTATACCATACTGTTGAAGGCCAAAAGAATGAGGGTCTAGATCAACTCAGTATACCACTGGAGTCTATATGAGTAAACAGCAAACTGTTTCTCATAAAAGCAGGATGTTGGCAAACTGATAAACTGTGTCTGCCACCCAGGAGGAGTGCTGAGGGCAGTCACAACCCAGGCACAAGTGTTTCTTGTGATTAGGCATAACTGAAACCTGTTAGCAATAACGTGAATCTGTGATCAATTAAGCTGTTGAGCATTCCTTACCTCCTCCTCCCTGCTCTTTCTACCTAATAAATACGAAGGGCTGTAGAGGCTCAGGTGGCTGCCTTTGCTCAGTAGAAGCAGGGAGCCCTTTTCTTCATTTCTTCTTTCTTCTTCTTCCCCATGTTACCCTTCATTTAAAATATTTACTTTTGTCTTAAGTTTTCATTTCTACGTTCATCCCCCTTTGTTCAGTCTCATAATGATGATCTCAAGTAGTAACAGTAGTAGGTCTTGTAATGATGGTCTTAAGTAGTAACAGTAGTAACTGCAGTAATGAGGGTCTCAAGTAGTAACCGTGGCAGTCAGTCACACTATACCATGCTGTTTCCATTACTACAGCCTTGTATAATTTGAAGTTGTGTAATGTGATGCCTCCAAATTTATTCTTTTTGCTTAGAATTGCTTTGGCTATTAAGGTTCTTTTTTGATTCCATATGAATTTTAGAATTTCTTTTTCTAATCCTATAAAAATGCTGTTAGTATTTTGATAAAAAATGCATTTAATCTCTAGATCGGTTTGGGTAATATGATCATTTGCATAATGTTTATGATACTGATTCTTCCAATTCATGATCATGGGATGTATTTCCATCTGCTTGTGTCATCTATAATTTCTTTCAACAGTGGTTCTCCTCATAGAGATTTTTAATCTGCTTCTTTAAGTATATTCCCAGATTGTTTTTATAGTTATTATAAAAGGGATTGAGTTCTTTATTGGATGCTCAGTTTGGTTATTGTTGAATGTATAACAGTACTACTTATTTGTGTACATTGATCTAGTATCCTAAGACTTTACTGAATTTATTTATCAGATCTAGGAGTCTTTTGGAGTTGTCTTTAGGGTTCTCTGTGTATAAGATTATATAAATGACAAAGAGAGGTTGACTTTCTCTTTTCCAATTTGAATGCCTTTTTATTTCTTTTTCTCTGGGCCTAGACTTTAAAACAGGTTTTCTCAAGCTTGGCACTATGGCCATTTGGGGTTAAAAAATTATTTGCAGTGGCCGGGCGCGGTAGCTCACACCTGTAATCCCAGCACTTTGGTAGGTCATGGTGGTTGGATAACAAGGTCAGGAGATCGAGATCATCCTGGTTAACATGGTGAAACCCCATCTCTACTAAAAAAAAAAAAAAAAAAATTAGCTGGGCATGGTGGCATACACCTGTAGTCCCAGCTACTCAGGAGGACGAGACAGGAGAATGGCGTGAACCTGAGAGGCAGAGCTTACAATGAGCCAGGATCGTGCCACTGTACTCCAGCCTGGGAGACAGAGTGAGACTCTACCTCAAAAAAAAAAAAAGTATTTGCAGTATTAGACTAGCCTCTACATTGCAGAGTACCTAGCAGCATACCTGGCCTCTACTAACCAGGTATCAGTTGCAGTCTCTTTCCAGTTGTGACAACTAAAAGTTATCTCTAAACATTGTCAAATATCCTCTAGTGCAAAATAACACCCAGTTGAAAACCACTAATTTTAAAAGATTAGTGGCTTCTGCTTTCTTTTTAGTGGAACACTTAATGTGTGCTCTGAGGAAAGCCAGTCTGACTATCCTGAAATAATCATGCTATTAGGAAGCCTGCATAAGGAAAGAGATGCCTGCTTGTCCCTCAGCTATTCTGACTATCCCAGCCCAGGTGACAGATATGTACATTAAAAAGTCATCCTGGATGGTCAACCAGTAAAGTTTTATTTATTTATTTATTTATTTATTTATTTATTTATTTATTTATTTATTTATTATTTTTAAGGATATTTTCAACTTTTGGATACAAGGGGTACATGTGCAGGTTTTTTACATGGGTATATTGTGTGAAGATGAGGTTTGGGATAAGGATCCTGTCACTTATGTAGTGAGGATAGTACCCAATAACTAATTTTTTGACTCATGTCTTCCCTCCCTGCCTATTCCCTCTTGGAGTCCAGAGTGTCTATTGTTTCCATCTTTATGTTCATGAGTACCCAGTGTTTATCTCCCAATTATAAATGAGAACATATGATATTGATTTTATTTTCCTGTATTAATTAACTTAGGATGATGACCCCCAGTTGCATCCATGTTGCTGCAAAGAATATTATTTCATTCTTTCTCGTGGCTACATAGTATTCCAAGGTGCTTGTGTAACATATTTTCTTTATCCAATTCACCAATGATGGGCACCTAGGCTGATTCATGTCTTTGCTATTGTGAATAGTGCTCTAAAGAATATACTAGTGTGTGTTTCTTATTGATAGAACAATTTATTTTCTTTTGGGTATATACCCACTAATATAATTACTTGGTCAAATAACATCTCTGTTTTAAGTTCTTTGAGAAATATTCAAACTACTTTCCACGGTGGCCAGACTAATTTACATTCTCATTAACAGTGTAGAACTATTCCTTTTTCTCCTTAGCCTCTCCAATATCTTATTATTATTATTAATTTTTTTTTTTTTACTTTTTAGTAGTAGCCACTCTGAATGATTTGAAAAGGTATCTCATTGTGGTTTTTATTTGCATTCCTCTGGTGATCAGTGATGTTGAGTTTTTCTCATGCATTTGTTTGCCACTCGTGTGTTTTCTTTTGAAAAGTCCTTGTTCATGTCCTTTCCCCCTCCCCTTTTCTAATGGAACTATTTGGTTGTATTTTGTTGATTTGTTTAAGTTTCTTATTGATTCTGAATATTAGACCTTTGTCAGATGCATTACTTGCAAATATATTTTTTTCCATTCTGTAGGTTGTCTGTTTACTCTGTTGATGGTTTCTTTTCCTGTACAGAAGCTCTTTATTTTAATTAGGTCCTACTTGTCAATTTTTGTTTTTGTTGCAATTGCTTCTGGGAACTTAGTCAATAATTGTTTTTTGCCAAGGCTGAGGTTGAGAAGATTATTTCCTTGGTTTTCTTCTAGGGTTTTTATAGTATGTGTTCTTACATTTAAATCATTAATCCACCTTGAATTTATTTTTCTCTGTTGGTAATCTGCTAGGTAGGTTAACAAAGACAAACATGAGAAGATCCAGATAAGTTTAATCAGGAACGACAAAGGTGACATTACAAACAAACCTGAAGAAATACAAAAGGTCCTCAGAGGCTATTATCAACAACTGTATGCACACAAATTTACAAATCTAGAGGGAATGCATAAATTCCTGAGGACATATAAGCTCCCAAGATTGAGTCAGGAGACCATGAGAACCTGAAGAGACCAATAACAAGTTCTGAAATTGAAAAAGTAATTTAGAAAATTTATCAATCATAAAAAAAACCTTGATCAGCTGAATTCTACCAGACATTCCACAAAATTGAAGAGAAAAGATTCTTCCCTAACTTATTCTATGAAGCCAGCATCAGCCTGATGCCAAAATGTGGGACAGACACAATAACAAAAAAAGAAAACTTCAGGCCAATCTCCCTGATGAACATAGATGCAAAAATCTTCAACAAAATACTAGCAAACCAAATAGAACAGCCAACCAAAAGGCTAATGCACTGTGATCAAACAGTCTTTATTGCTGGGATGCAAAGTTGGTTTGTCATATACAAATCAAGAAATATGATTCACCACACCAACAGAACTACAAGCAAAAGCCATATTATCATCACAATAGATGCAGAAAAAGCTTTCAATAAAAACCAATCTTCCTTTATGATAAAAACCCTCAACAGACTAGACATCGAGGAAACATACCTCAAAATAATAAGAGCCATCTATAGCAAATCCACAGCCAACACAATGCACAAAAACCGAAACCATTCACCTTGAGAACTGGAACAAAACAAGAATGTCCACTCTCACTACCCTTACTCAGCGTAGTCCTGGAAGACCTAGCCAGAGAAATCAGGCAAGAGAAAAAAAATAAAAATAAAAAATATCCAGCTAGAAAGTGAAGCAGTCAAGCTATCTCTTTTCATGGACTATATGATTATATAACTGGAAAACCCTAAATATTCCAACCAACAAAAGGCTTCTAGAACTGATAAACAACTTCAGTACAGTTTCAGGATACAAAATCAATATTCAAAATCAGTAGCCTTTCTATACATAAGTGATGTTCAAGATGAGAGTAAAATAAAGGATACAATTCCATTCAAAATAGCCAAAAATATTGAAATATGTATGAATGCAGCTAATCAAGGAAGTGAAAAATCTCTACAAGGAGAACTACAGAACACTTCAGAAAGAAATTAGAGTTGACAGAAATAAATGGAAAAATATTCCATGCTAATGGATTGTAAGAATCAATATCATTAAAATGACCACACTGACCAAAGTAGTTTTAGATTCAACATTATCTCCATCAAACTTCCAAAGTCATTTTACACAGAATTAGCAAACAACTATTCTAAAACTCATATGTAACCAAAAAAGAGCCTAAATAGCCAGTAGTTTTAGATTATTCTATCCCTATCACCCATCACCATTTAACTGTAACCACATGAGGGACTCCAAATGAGAAGCTGATTCTTGACAACCTATGGTTTTATTGTAATGGATTAAAATTAAAATTTATTTTATTTTGATTTTAAGCCACTAAATTTTGGAATAGTTTGTTACGACATAGTAAGTGGAATAGAAATTATCGAAGTAATAATGCAAGAATATTTATAAGATTAAAGTAATTAAAATTTTATATTAAAAGAATCCATCAATTACTTGGCACAATGATCTTTTAAAAAAGTAAGTATGCCAAGGGATACACAGGATCCAAAAACTTAAAACATGATGGATTAAAAGAGCAATCTAAAAGTGTACACATTTATATTCTCTTTCTGTCTCACACATGTCCCACAGAAGGTTAAACAAAAGAGTGGCACAGGACTTCCCAACAACAAGACTAGAAGCTTGAAGATGAGTCATATCTTAAAAATTATGAGATAAAGTAATTTGTAACCTAGATTTCTATTTCTAGGCAATTTATCAATCAAGTATGGAAGTAAAATTAGAACATTTTCATAATGTAAAGCTTCAAAAAATTTATCCTCTATGCACTCTTTCAGAAAAATAACAGAAAAATTTTTTCATTATGTCAAGTGTGCAGACTTTATTTCATCAAAAAAGCCTTCCTGAACTGCCAGAACATCTCCTTTGAGAACTCTCCCATTTGGGATGGGCAGCAATATGGTTGTTTACTGGAAGTGAGACAAACCTGGACTTAAGTCACCATCTAGTGATGAAAAGGTGGAAGCAACTGAGAGAAAAATATATAGAAAAAAAAAGAAAACAGATAAATTACAAAGAATGTCTAAACAAACATATGCAATATCCAATGAAAAGCAAAAAAAAAAGAAAAAAAGAAAAAAAAAAGACAGAAGTTGGGAATAAATAATCAACACTTCAATGCAAAAACATAGCTGTAGATTCACAAGACAAGACAGGAAACAAGGAATCATGACCTCCTCAAATGAACAAAACAAGGGACCAGTGATTGACCCTAATGAGATGGCTATAAATGAACTCTGATCAATAATTTACAATATCAATTTAAAGGAAACTCCGTGATCTCCAAGATAGCACATAAATGCAATTCAGAAATTTATCAGAGAAAATTAACAAAAAAATTAATGAAAAATCAAATAGAAATATTTGAACTAAGAAATACATTTGCTGAACTGAAAAGTTTACCAAAGTCTCTCAACAGCAGAACAAATCAAGTATAGAAAAGAATCAGTGAGCTTGAATGCAGGCTATTTTAAATACACAGAGGTGGAAAAAAGGAATGAAAATAAATGAAGATTGCCTGCAATACATAGAAAATTACCTCAAAAAACCAAATCAAAGAATTATTGGTCTTCATAAAGGAGTTGAGCAAGTGCAAGGGGTGGAAAGTTTATTCAATTAAATACTAATAGAAAATTTTCCAAAATTTTATAAAGGGGTGATTATCCATGTACACGAAGATCAGACAACACCAAACAGATTTGATCCAAATGACACTACCCTAAGACATATAATAATCAGGCTCTCATATGTCAAGCACATAAAGAGGATACTAAAAGTAGCAAAAGAAAATAAGGAAATAACAAGTAAAAGAGCTTCAATTCATCTGGCAACAGACTTTTCAATGTAAACTAAACAGGCCAGGAAAGAGTGGGACAATGTGTTCAAAGTGCTGAAAGAAAAAATCCTGTCATTCAAAAATACTGTGTTGAAAGTAGCTATCCTTCAACTATGAAGGAGAGATAAAGTCTTTCCCAGAAAAACAAACACTGAGAGAATTCACCACCACCAGAAACATCCTACAAGAAATGCTAAAGGGAGTACTTCAATCTGAAAAAGAAAACCACTAGTGTGAAAAAAAAAAAAAAAAAACCCACACACATTTAAAAGTACAAAACCTACTGGTAAAATTAAGTAAGAAAACAAATTCAAAATACTCTAACACTGGAATTGAGTTGTGCAATCCATTCTACCCATCAAGTCCAAATGACAAATTTATCAAAAACAAAAATACCTACACCAATCTGTTAAGAGATAGAAAATATAAAAATATATAAATTGAGACAATATAAAGTAAAAATATGGGGAGATGAATAAAAATATGGAGAGTTTTCCAGTTTTTGGTTTGTTTTTTTTATTTATCTGTGATCTAAAATAAGCTGTCATCTCTTTAAAATATTTTGCTATATCTATAAAATGTTTTTTGCAAATCTCATGGTAACAGCAATATAAAAACCTCCAATAAATTCACTAAAAATAAAAAACAACTAATTAAAACATACTATCAGACAAAATCACACAACCACAAAGGACAGTAAGAAAGGAAGAGAGAGGCTGCAAAACAACCAGAAAACAAGCACAAAAAAAATGGCAGTAGTAAGTTTTTACCTATCAATAATAACACTGAATGTAAATGAACTAAATTCTTCAATTAAAAGGCATGGGGGCTGAAGGGGTGAAGAAACGAGACCCAACTATATGCTGCCTACAAGAAACCACTTCACCTATGAAGACACAAATAGACCAAAAGTGAATAATAGAAAAATATATTCCATGCAACTGTAAACTTTAAAGAGCAGGAATAGCTATACCTATATGAGGCAAAATAGACTACAAATGAAATTCTGCAGAGAGAGACTAAGAAGGCCACTATGTAATAATAAAAAGTCAATTCAGCAAGATAATATACTAATTCTAAATATATATGCACCCAAAACTGGAGCATCCAGATATATAAAGCAAATATTATTATCTCTAAAGGGAGAGATTGACTCCAATAAAATAAAAGTTAAGGACCTCAACTGCCCACTCTCAGTAGTAAACAGACCATCAGCAGAAAATCAACAAGGAAACATCAGCATTAACATACATGCTAGAACAAATAGACTTAACTGACATTTACAGAACACTTCAACAAACTGCCAAAGAATACACATTCTTTTCACTAGCACATGGAACTTTCACCAGAATGGACCATATCATAGGCCAGAAAACAAATCTCAATAAATTTTAAAAAGTACAAATCATATCAAGTATGTTTTCTGGCCACAATAAAATAAAACTAAAAATCAATAACAATAGGAACTATGAAAAATGTAGAAACACATGGAAATTAAACAACTTGCTTCTGAACAATTATTGAGTCAATAAAAAAATTAAAAAGAAAATTTAATATTTTCATGAAATAAGTGAAAATGGAAGCACAACATACTTAAATCTATGGGACATAGCAAAAGCACTAGTGAGAGATTAGTTTTTAGCAATAAACAGCTAAATCAAAAAAGGAGAAAGCCTTCAAATAAACAATCTAACAATTCATTTCTAGGAACTAGGAAAACTAGAACAAATCAAACCCCAGATTAGTAAAAGAAAAGAAATGATAAAGATCAGAGCAGAAATGAATAAAATTAAGACTAAATAGAAAACAACACCAAATATTAACAAAATAAAAAGCAGTTTGTCTGAAGAAAAAAAAAGAAAATGGACAAATCTTTAGTTAGACTTAAAAAACAGGAAAGAAGCCCCAAATAAAATCAGAAACAGACAAACAAACAAAAGACATAATGACGGTGACTGCAGGAATACAAAGAATTATTAGAAACTATGATGAACAATTATATACCAAAACATTGGGCAACCTAAAAGAAATAAATTCCTGAACACACTAAGATGGAACCACTAAGAAATAGAAAACCTTAACAATGATTAATGAGATTGCAGCTGTAATAAAAAGTCTTCCATTAAAGAAAAACCCGGGATCTGATGGCTTTACCACTGAATCCTAAAAACATTTAAAGAATAACTAATGCCAAGCCTACTCAAGCTCTTCAAAAATAGTGAAGAGGAGGGAATACTTCCAAGCTCACTCTGTGATGCCAGCATTATCTTAATGCCAAAATGAGACAAGAACACAACAAAAAAGGAAAACAACAGGCCAATAAATATCACTCATAAACACAGATGCAAAATCCTCAGCAAAATACTAGCAAACTTTTATTAACTTTTAAGTTCAGGGGTACAAATGCAGGTTTGTTATATATGTAAATTATATAACAAATGCATTATTTTAAAATGTTTTCTTCCATCCTGTAGGTTGTCTGTTTACTATGTAGATAGTTTCTTCTGCTGTGCAGAAGCTCTTCAGTTTAATTAGATCTCACTTGTCAATTTTTGGTTTTGTTGCAATTGATACTAGCAAACGTAATTCAGCAACACATTAGAAAGATAATTTGCCATGATCAAGTGGAATTAATCCCCAAGATGCAAAGGTTATTGAACACATGCAAACCTATAAATGTGATACATTATGTTAACAGAACCAAGAACAAAAACCATGTGATCATTTTAATACAGGCTATAAAAGCATCCAGTATAAATGAAATATCTCTTAATGACAAAAGCTCTCAACAAATTGAGCATAGAAAAAAAGACATCTCAAAATAATAAAGGCCATAAAGAAGAAACCCACAGCTAACATTGTTGTTGTATTGAATTGATAAATACTGAAAACGTTTCCTGTAAGATCTGGAACATGACAAAGATGGCCACTGTTACCACTGTTATTCCACATAGAACCAGAAGTCCAGGCCAGAGAAATTAGTCAAGAGAAAGAAAGCAATGGTATCCAGTTGAAAAGGAAGACAGATCCTGATTTACTGCTGAACTGTGAATGAAGACTGAATAAACTGAATGTTGAATATTGCTCTTCAGCTAACCACATGACCTGAATTACCCATTATTAATTATATGGAATCAGATCCACATAGCCAAAAATACCCCTCCATTATCAAATGGAGGTATTACGTAAGATACTTATCCCAAGCAGGCCCTAAAGGCCCAAATAAGTAGCACCCACAGTTTGCTTACATTTTTTAGAATACTTGCTTCTGTCACACTGTTATCTCTCTCTTGATTTTCATCCATGGCCTCATGAAGTGTTTACCTAAGATGAGACTGTTTTCACATATATGGCTCTACATAACAATGCCTGCCAAAAGTTGACAGATGTGGCTTCACAGACCCACTCTTTGTTGGTCATAGAAAGACCAACAAAGAAAAGAAAGCCCCACAATGGGCAGAGCTTTAAGCTCTGTATACTTATCCAAGAAGGAAAGAACATCTAAGTTCAGAATATACACTAATTCATAAGCAGTGATTAATGATCTGGCCACAAAAGTCAGAGATTTGGAAGGAATACAACTGGTGATCAGACTAGTTGAGGAAGGGTCAGGGGGTTAACTTCTCCAAATAGGTTCAGAGTCGTAGAATACTCAAGTTCCATATAAATACTCATCTGAAAGTTAGCTCTGCAGCAGAAGATTTTTAACAACCCAAAACACAAGATGGCCTTTTCTATAGACATCAATCTACCTTCTTCCTTGGTCAGTGCAGCTCTAGGTCAAATTAGGTACCACTTCCCCAGCCAAGGTAGACATAGTGAGGAAAGGACCAGAGGGTTGGGGAAGTTTGCAATTTTCTAAGTCCTCTAAAATCAAGTAGATATTGCTATTCCTTTTGTCAGGATCTTTTCTAAGTAATTCCTTAACTTCTATATAAAAAAAAAAAAAAACAAGATTGATAATTTAAATGGTATTTTAATTTAACTAACACAATCTGACTTGGAGTTTGATTGTTAGAAATCTCAGCCCTACAGTTTCAGGTAGTAACAAAAACACTCTGAAATTTCTGAAATTCCTTTTTTTTTTTTTTTTTTTGATGAAAATCTCAGGATTTAAGATTTTAGTTGTTTTGCATTAAACCATTCATACCATCAGAAGTAACCAAAATATTTTGGAGTTTCAGTGTTTCTCATTTTCTTGATATTATTCCATGACAAATGTCCTAGATGTTTGCTTTCACTGAGTACTTGGTTTTAGGTCACCACATATAATAAACTAACTAGCTGTTTTATTACTGCATGCTATGAGCTGGAATATAAATGGATGTCTCACAATCTTATTCCTCATCTCAGCTAGATAAGCAATTTCAAATATTCTAAATTTCCTTGAGATTCTGTTGCCTACAAGCTATTTTTTAGAACGAGTTTCTATATCACTTTGTGTTATCTAGTTGCAAATAATAGAAATCAACTCTGGCTAACTTAAGCAAAAGAAGAATCTATTGTGAAGATAATGGGTCTCTCACAGAATCAAATGAGAATCTGAGAAACCATAGCAGCATGCAATTTATCCACGTAGCAAATCTGCACACATACCCCTGAACTGAAAATACAAGTAGAGGAAAAAAGGAAAGGCCAAGCAACAAAACCTCAGCAAGTACAAGTAAAAAGGAAGTTCTTTGCCATATAACAATGAATACAATGTACACTCAAATCTAACTAACTTAATCCTTGTGACCTCCTACTCAGCCAAATTTTGAGAATAGCAAGACTGATCGACCCAGTTTACGTCATGTGCTCTTGACCAGCAGCTTTGAAACACTATGATTCACAGTCCCTTTAAGATCACACAGAAAAAGGAAAGGACATTTCTGAAAATAAAAGCAGGATGCTCTTATCACAAAAGAAGGAGAGGAAAACAACACATACGCACAACATTAACAATGACTCAAATGATAGTTCTGTATGTATAAAATATCAGGAGAATAAAGATGACAGGTAAAAAGACAAAAATCATTAATATATATTTCTATTCTTAAGTTCACTGTCAAAAAGTTAGGGTGGGGCAAACAATATGCTTCATCTTACCTGTTTTCTAATACAAATTTCATTTTTTTTTTAGTTCATGAGGTACATAAGCAAGTTTGTTATATAAGTAAACTTGTGTCATGGGGGTTTGTTGTACACATTATTTTGCTACACAGGTATTAAAACTGATATCTATTACTTATTTTTCCTGATCCTCTCCCTCCTCTCATCCTCCATCCTCCACCTTCTGATAGGCCCCAGTGTGTGTTGTTCCCCTCTAAGTGTCCATGTGTTCTCATCATTTAGCTCCCACTTACATGTGAGAACACATGGTATTTGGTTTTCTGTCCTGTATTAGTTTGCTAGGGATAATGGCCTCCAGCTCCATCCATGTCCCTGCAAAGGACATGATCTCATTTTTATGGCTGCATGGTATTGCATAGTGTATGTACCACATTTCTTTATCCAGTCTATGATTTTTTTTGATTTTTTAAAATTATACTTTAAGTTCTAAGGTACATGTGCACAACATGCAGGTCTGTCACCTAGGTATACATGTGTCATGTTGGTTTGCTGCACCCATTAACTCACCATTTACATTAGGTGTTTGTCCTAATGCTATCCTTCCCCCTGCTCCCCACCCCATGACAGGCCTCAGGATGTGATGTTCCTTACCCTGTGTCCAAGTGTGCTCATTGTTCAATTCCCACCTATGAGTGGGAGCATGTGGTGTTTGGTTTTCTGTCCTTGTGATAGTTTGTTTGGAATGATGCTTTCCAGCTGCACCCATGTCCCTGCAAAGGACATGAACTCATCCTTCTTAATGACTGCATAGTATTACATGGTGTATATGTGCCACATTTTCTTTATCCAGTCTATCGTTGATGGGCATTTGGGTTGGTTCTAAGTCTTTGCTATTGTGAATAGTGCCACAATAAACATACATGTGCATGTGTCTATAGTAACATGATTTATAATATTTGGGGTATATGCCCAGTAATGAGATCGCTGGGTCAAATGGTATTTCTGGTTCTAGATCCTTGAGGAATCACCACACTGTCTTCCACAATGGTTGAACTAGTTTACACTCCCACCAACAATGTAAAAGTGTACCTATTTCTCCACATCCTCTCCAGCATCTGTTGTTTCCTGACTTTTTATTTATTTCTTTTTTATTTGTTTTTTGAGACATAGTCTCGCTCTGTTGCCCAGGCTGGAGTGCAGTGGCCAGATCTCAGCTCACTGCAAGGTCCGCCTCCCAGGTTCACGCCATTCTCCTGCCTCAGCCTCCCGAGTGGCTGGGACTACAGGCGCCCGCCACCTCACCCGGCTAGTTTGTTGTATTGTTAGTAGAGACAGGGTTTCACCGTGTTCGCCAGGATGATCTCGATCTCCTGACCTCATGATCCGCCCATCTCGGCCTCCCAAAGTGCTGGGATTACAGGCTTGAGCCACTGCGCCTGGCCGTTTCCTGACTTTTTAATGATCGCCATTCTAACTGGTATGAGATGTTATCTCATTGTTATCTCATTTTGATTTGCATTTCTCTGATGACCAGTGATGATGAGCATTTTTTCATGTGTCTCTTGGCTGCATAAATGTCTGCTTTTGAGAAGTGTCTGTTCACATACTTTGCCCCCTTTTTGATGGGGTTATTTGTTTTTTTCATGTAAATTTGTTTAAGTACTTTGTAGATTCTGGATATTAGCCCTTTGTCAGATTGGTAGATTGCAAAAGTTATCTCCCACTATAAAGGTTGCCTGTTCACTCTGATGGTAGTTTCTTTTGCTGTGCAGAAGCTCTTTAGTTTAATTAGATCCCATTTGTCAATTTTGGCTTTTGTTGCCATTACTTTTGGTGTTTTAGTCATGAAGTCCTTGCCCATGTCTGTGTCCTGAATGGTATTGCCTAGCTTTTCTTCTAGGGTTCTTATAGTTTTATGCCTAACATTTAAGTCTTTAATCCATCCTGAATTAATTTTTGTGTAAGGTGTAAGGAAGGGATCCAATTTCAGCTTTCTATATATGGTTAGCCAGTTTTCTCAGCACCATTTATTAAATAGAGAATCGTTTCCCCATTTCTTGTTTTTGTCAGGTTTGTCAAGGATCAGATGGTTGCAGATGTGTGGTGTTATTTCTGAGTCCTCTGTTCTGTTCCATTGGTCTACATATCTGTTTTGGTACCAGTGCCACGCTGTTTTGGTTATTGTAGCCTTGCAGTATAATCTGGAGTCAGGTAGCATGATGTCTACAGCTTTGTTATTTTGGTTTAGGATTGTCTTGGCAATACAGACTCTTTTTTGGTTCCATATGAACTTTAAAGTAGTTTTTTTCCAATTCTGTGAGGAAAGTCATTGGTAGTTTGATAGGGATGGCATTGAATCTATAAATTACCTTGGGCAGTATGGCCATTTTCACTGTATTGATTCTTCCTATCCATGAGCATGGAATGGTCTTCCATTTGTGTGTGTCCTCTTTCATTTCGTTGAGCAGTGGTTTGTAGTTCGCCTTGAAGGGGTCCTTCACATCCCTTGTAAGTTGGATTCCTAGGTATTTTATTCTCTTTGTAGCCATTGTGAATGGGAGTTCACTCATGATTTGGCTCTCTGTCTGTTACTGGTGTATAGGAATGCTTGTGATTTTTGCACATTGACTTTGTATCCTGAGACTTTGCTGAAGTTGCTTATCAGCTTAAGGAGATTTTGGGCTGAGACAATGGGTTTTTCTAAATATACAATCATGTCATCTGCAAACAGGGACAATTTGACTTCCTCTTTTCCTAATTGAATACCCTTTATTTCTTTCTCTTGCCTGATTGGCCTGGCCAGAACTTCCAGCACTATCTTGAATAGGAGTGGTGAGAGAGGGCATCCTTGTCTTGTGCCAGTTTTCAAAGGGAATGCTTCGAGTTATTGCCCATTCAGTATGATATTCGCTGTGGGTTTGTCATAAATAGTTCTTATTATTTTGAGATATATTCCATCAATACCTAGTTTATTGAGAGTTTTTAGTGTGAAGGACTTTTGAATTTTGTCAAAGGCCTTTTCTGCATCTATTGAGATAATCATGTGGTTTTTGTCACTGGTTCTGTTTATGTGATGAATTATGTTTATTGATTTGCCTATGTTGAACCAGCCTTGCATCCCAGGAATGATGCTGAGTTGATCGTGGTTGATAAATTTTTTGATGTGTTGCTGGATTCAGTTTGCCAGTATTTTACTGAGGATTTTCATATCGATGCTGATCAGGGATATTGGTCTAAAATTATCTTTTTTGTTGTGTCTCTGCCAAGCTTTGGTATCAGGATGATGCTGGCCTCATAAAATGATTTTGGGAGGATTCCATCTTCTTCTATTGATTGGAATAGTTTCAGAAGGAATGGTACCAGCTCCTCTTTGTACCTCTGGTAGAATTCAGCTGTGAGTCTGTCTGGTTCTGCAGTTTCTTTTTTTTTTTTTTTCTTTTTTTGGTTGGTAGGCTATTAACTATTGCCTCAATTTCAGAGCCTGTTATTGGTCTATTCAGAGATTCAACTTCTTCCTTTTTTAGTCTTGGGAGGGTTTATGTGTCCAGGAATTTATCCATTTCTTCTAGATTTTCTAGTTTATTTGCATAGAGGTGTTTATAGTATTCTCTGATGGTAGTTTGTATTTCTGTGGGATCAGTGATGATATCCTGTTTATCATTTTTTATTGTGTCTATTTGATTCCTCTCTCTTTTCTTCTTTATTAGTCTTGATAGTGGTCTATCAATTTTGTTGATCTTTTCAAAAAACCAGCTCCTGGATTCATTGATTTTTGGAAGTGTTTTTTTGTGTCTCCGTCTCCTTCAGTTCTACTCTGATCTTAGTTATTTCTTGCCTTGTGCTAGCTTTTAAATTTGTTTGTTCTTGCTTCTCTAGTTCTTTTAATTGTAATGTTAAGGTGTCGATTTTAGATCTTTCCTGCTTTCTCTTGTGGGCATTTAGTGCTATAAATTTCCCTCTACACACTGCTTTAAATGTGTCCCAGAGATTCTGGTACGTTGTGTCTTTGTTCTCATTGGTTTCAAAGAACATCGTTATTTCTGCCTTCATTTCGTTATTTACCCAGTAGTCACATAGAAGCAGGTTGTTCAGTTTCCATGTAGTGGTGTGGTTTCGAGTGAGTTTGCTAATCCTGAGTTCTAATTTGATTGCACTGTGGTCTGAAAGACAGTTTGTTGTGATTTCTTTTCTTTTATATTTGCTGAAGAGTGCTTTACTTCCAACTACGTAGTCAATTTTGGAATAAGTGCGATGTGGTGCTGAGAAGAATGTATATTCTGTTGATTTTGGGTGGAGAGTTCTGTAATTGTCTATTAGGTCCACTTGGTCCAGAGCTGAGTTCAAGTCCTGGATATCCTTGTTAACCTTCTGTCTCATTGGTGTGTCTAATATTGACAGTGGAGTGTTAAAGTCACCCATTATTATTGTGCAGGAGTCTAAGTCTCTTTGTAGATCTCTAAGGTCTTGCTTTATGAATCTGGGTGCTCTTGTGTTGGGTGCATGTATATTTAGAATAATTAACTCTTCTTGTTGAAATGATCCCTTTGCCATTATGTAATGACCTTCTTTGTCTCTTTTGATCTTTGTTGGTTGAAAGTCTGTTTTATCAGAGTGTAGGATTGCAACCCCTGCTTCTTTTTTTTTGTTTGTTTGTTTTGTTTTGTTTTCCATTTGCTTGGTAGATCTTCCTCCATCCCTTTATTTTGAGCCTATCTGTGTCTCTGCATATGAGATGGGTCTCCTGAATACAGCACACTGATGGGTCTTGACTCTATCCAATTTGCCAGTCTATGCTTTTTAATTGGGGCATTTCACCCATTTACATTTAAGGTTAATATTTTTATGTGTGAATTTAATCCTCTCTTTATTATATTAACTGGTTATTTTGCCCTTGAGTTGATGCAGTTTCTTCCTAGCATTGATGGTCTTTACAATTTGGCATGATTTTCCAGTGACTGTTACTGGTTGTTCCTTTCCATGTTTGGTGCTTCCTTCAGGAGCTCTTGTAAGTCAGGCATGGTGGTGATAAAATCTCTCAGCATTTGCTTGTCTGTAAAGAATTTTATTTCTCCTTCACTTATGAAGCGTAGTTTGTTTGGAACTGAAATTCTGGGTTGAAAATTATTTTCTCTAAGAATGTTGAATAATGGCCCCCACTCTCTTCTGGCTTATAGAGTTTCTGCTGAGAGATCTGCTGTTAGTCTGATGGGCTTTCCTTTGTGGGTAACCCAACCTTTCTCTCTGGCTTCCCTTAACATTTTTTCCTTCATTTCAACCTTGGTGAATCTGACAATTATGTGTCTTGGGGTTGCTCTTCTCAAGGAGTATCTGAATTTGAATGTTGGCCTGCCTTGCTAGTTTGTGGAAGTTCTCCTAGATAATATCCTGAAGAGTGTTTTCCAACTTGGTTCCATTCTCCCTATCACGTTCAGGTACACCAATCAAATGTAGATTTGGTCTTTTCACATAGTCCCATATTTCTTGGAGGGTTTTTTCATTTCTTCTTACTGTTTTTTCTCTAAACTTCTCTTCTCACTTTATTTCATTAATTTGATATTTAATCACTGACACCCTTTCTTCCACTTGATCGAATTGGCTATTGAAGCTTGTGCATACATCACATAGTTTTCATGCCATGGTTTTCAGCTGCGTCAGGTCATTTAAGGTCTTTTCTACACTGTGTATTCTAGTTAGCCAATCGTCTAATCTTTTTTCAAGGTTTTTAGCTTCCTTGCGATGGGTTCAAACATCCTCATTTAGCTTGGAGAAGTTTGTTATTACTGACCTTCTGAAGCCTACTTCTGTCAGCTCATCAAAGTCACTCTCCATCCAGGTTTGTTCCATTGTTGGTGAGACGCTGCAATCCTTTGGAGGAGAAGAGTTTCTCTGGTTTTTAGAATTTTCAGCTTTTCTGCTCTGGTTTCTCCCTATCTTTGTGGTTTTATACACCTTTGATCTTTCATGTTGGTGACCTACAGATGGGGTTTTAGTGTGGATGTCCTTTTTGTTGAGGTTGATGGTATTCCTTTCTGTTTGTTAGTTTTCCTTCTAACAGTCAGGTCCCTCAGCTGCAGGTCTGTTGGAGTTTACTGGAGGTCCACTCCAGACCCTGTTTGCCTGAGTATCACCTGCAAAACAGCAAATATTGCAGAACAGCAAATACTGCAGAACAGCAAATATTGCTGCCTGATCCTTCTTCTGGAAGCTTCATCCCAGAGGGGCACCAGCCTGTATGAGGTGTCAGTTGGCCCCTACTGGAAGGTGTCTCCCAGTTCGGCTACATGGTGTTCAGGGATCCACTGGAGGAGGCAGTCTGTCCATTCTCGGAGCTCAAACACTGTGCTGGGACTTTTAAGTGTGCAGAAGTTTCTGCTGCCTTTTGTTTAACTATGCCCTGCCCACAGAGGTGGAGACTACAGAGGCAGCCGGCCTTGCTGAGCTGTGGTGGGCTCCACCCAGTTTGAGTTTCCCTGGCCACTTCGTTTACCTACTCAAGCCTCAGCAATGGCAGATGCCTCTGCCCTTGCCAGGCTGCTGCCTCACAGGTTGATCTCAGGGTGCTGCACTAGCACAGTGAGCAAGGCTCCGTGGGTTTGGGATCTGCCAAGCCAGGCATGGGATATAATCTCCTGGTGTGCCATTTGCTAAGATCATTGGAAAAGTGCAATATTTGGACAGGAGTGTCCCGTTTTTCCAGGTACCATCTGTCATGGCTTCCCTTGGCTAGGAAAGGGAAATCCCCCAACCCCTTGTGCTTCCTGGGTGAGGCAATGCCCTGCCCTGCTTCAGCTCACCCTCCGTGGGCTGCACCCACTGTCCAACAAGTCCCAATTAGATGAACCGGGTACTTCAGTTGGAAATGCAGAAATCACCCATCTTCTGTGTCGATCACACTGAGAGATGCAGTCTGGAGCTGTTCCTATTCAGCCATCTTGTAACAGACCCTAACCAGTCTATGACTGATGGACATTCAGGTTGATTACATGTCTTTGCTATTGTGAATAGTGTTGCAATGAATATACATGTGCATGTAACTTTATGATAGAACAATTTATATTTCTTAGTGTATATACCCAGTAATGGGATTTCTAAGTCTAATGGTATTTCTGTTTTTAGGTCCTTGAGGAATTGCCACACTGTCTTCCAGAATGATTGACTAATTTATGCTTCTACCAATAGTGCATAAGCATTCCTTTTTCTCTACAATATAGCCAGCATCTGTTATTTATTAACTTTTTAATAGCTATTCTAACTGGTGAGAGATGGCATCTCATTGTAGATTTAGTTTTCTTATTATTATTTCATTTTTTTATTTAATTTGGTTGTATGATAAGAAAATTTGTTTATGTTTGTATTTAAGTAACACAATGATAATAAAAATCATTTATGCTAACTGAGGATCTATGAAAACTTTTTTTTTTTTATAAAGTGGTCCATTTTAAGAACCTTGTATAAAAAAAAAACTGGACTTTGGCTTAGACAAAGAATTTATTACCTATTCCTCAAAAGCAAATGCAACATAAACAAAAACAAGCAAATGGAATTTGATTAAATTATAAAACTTCTGCACAGCAAAAGAAAACAATAAATAGAGCAAACAGATAACCTTCAGAATGGGAGAAAACATTTGCATACTCTGCATCTGACAGCTCAACAAGAGTAAAACAGATAACCCTATTAAAAAGTGGGCAAAAGATATGAACAAACATTTTCCTAAAAAAGGCATACAAGTGGCAAACAAGCATTTGTAAAAATTCTCAATGTCACTAATCATCACAGAAATGCAAATCAAAACACAATGTTGTGTCGTCTCACACCAACTAGAAAGGCTGTTATTGAAAAGTAAAAAAAACAACAGATGCTGGCGAGGATGTGGAGAAAAGGAAACTCATACGCTAAAGGTGGGTATGTAAATTACTACCACTTCTATGGAAAACAGAATGGAGATTTCTCAAAGAACTAAAAATATAACTACCAGTCAATACAACCTTCCCACAATTGAGTATCTGCCCAAAGGAAAAAAATCAGTATATCAAAAAGACACCTGTACTCATATGTTTATTATAAAACTATTCACAATAGCAGAGATATGGATTAATCCTAAGTGTGTATTAATAGACTATTAGATAAAGAAAATTATATGTGTGTGTGTGTGTGTGTGTGTGTGTATATCTCATAGTCTCATAGACCATTACACACACATACTCACACACACACACACTCACACATCATGGCATACTACCCTGTTATATTAAAGAATGAAATGATGTCCTTTTCAGCAACATAAAGGAAGCTGGAGGTCCTTCTGCTAAGTGAAACAACTCAGAAACAGAAAGTCAGATACTGCATGTTCTCACTTACAGGTGGAAGCTAAACAAAGGGTTCATATGGACACACAGAGTGGAATAATAGACATCGGAAGCTACAAAGGTGGGAGGATGGAAGGGGGTGAGCATTAAAAAATTAATTCTTTAGCACAATGTTCACTATTTTAGCTATGCTATTTTACTTTTCATATATATTTCAGAGTAAGCTTCTCAATGTCTACCAAAAACCTTTCAGACTTTGATAGACATTACATTAAACCTACGGATCAATTTGAGGAGAATTGAGTATTGATATATTTACTGTATTGAGTCTTCCAATTTATAAACACAATATGCTTCTCCATTTATATTATTTTATTTCTTTCATTACCAATTTGTAATTTTTATCACACAGATCCTATATATATATTACTATATTAATACTCAAGTTTTTTATTTTTGGAATCAATGTAAACAGTATTTTTAATTCAAGTTTTTATGTTCATTGCTAGTGTAGATAATCAAAGCAGATTATCTGCTTTGATTAAAAACCATTAAAAAATAGTTTAATTGGACTTACACTTCCACATGTCTGGGGAAGCCTCAGAATCATGGCGGGAGATGAAAGGCACTTCTCACATGGTGATGGCAAGAGAAAATGAGAAAGATTCAAAAGCAGAAAAAGATAATCTGCTTTGATTATCTACACTAAATGATTATCATGTGATATCCTTTCAATGCAACATACTTTAATACCTAGAATTTATTCATCCTAGAGGGCGCCTATTCAGGTGTAACAGCATTATTTTGCTCTTACATCATTTGCTTAAACATTTCATAAATTGTTATGTAGGAGATAAATGGAAAAACAAAGATAAAGGTTGCTCCTAATAAATGTATGAGTATTTTGAAAGTAAACAGATTTTCCATGAGACACATGCTCATAGGATTAAACATTTTCAAACAGTTTCATCTTTTCACATGATTATGAATACAAAATATTTGCTTAAATGTGCATAAAAATCAATGTTCTCTTCATGTTCATCATCCAATTTTAAAATATTTTTAATCACTTGTTTGACAAGCACAATTATGGGTAGGTTTGTTTGCTTTCACTGATGACTAAATTTGAAATTAATAGGTTTTAGAGATAATTATTTTTGAGGCATCTAAATAGAAAGGAAAAATGTGAATACATTTGAAACATCAAAATATTCACTAAATTCTGTGTAATTACATATTGATCTTATATGTAATGTTTAACTCACTGAATATTGGCATCTTATTTTAATAAGTTTTCAGAATAAAATCAGTACGAGAATACACAACTCAAAGGTGTTTAAAGTTTCATGAGTTCTGGAATACATCCACTAGATTTCAATTTCATATTTAGACTTTATTTTTACATTTTATTTTTTAAAAGACAGGGTCTCATTTATTCATCCAGGCTAGAGTGCAGTGGTACAATCATAGCTCATTGCAGCCTCAAACTCCTGGCCTCAAGCGATCCTCCTGCCTCAGCTTCTGGAGTGGCTAAGACCACAGGCATGTGCCACCATGCCTGGCTAATTTTTTTTTTTTTTTTTTTTTTTGGTGGAGATGGGCTCTTGCTATGCTACCCAGGGTGGTCTCAAACTTATGAGCTCAAGCAATTCTCCTGCCTCAGCTTCCCAAAGCAGCAGGATTACAGGTGTAAGCTACCATGCCCGACCAACTTAGAGATGGACTTTTACAGCTATAAAGAAAATGGAGGATATTTAGTTCAATATTCTTATTTTACATATGAGAAAACTGAGGTCCACAAAGTGTAAGTAGATTATCCAAGATACTACAGCTCTTAAATGGCATCACTGGTGACTTGCACCTAGAAATTTTGATTCCCTGTGTGTTAGTCTGTTTCCATGCTGCTGATAAAGACATACCCAAGACTGGGAAGAAAAAAATGGTTTAATTGGACTTATACTTCCACATGTCTGGGGAAGCCTCAGAATCATGGCGGGAGATGAAAGGCACTTCTCACATGGTGGTGGCAAGAGAAAATGAGAAAGACGCAAAAGCAAAAAACCCTGATAAAACCATCAGATCTTGTGAGTCTTATTCACTACCCGAGAACAGTATGGGGGAAATCACCCCCATGATTCAAATTATCTCTTACCGGGACCCTCCTACAACACATAGAAATTATGGGAGTATAGTTCAAGATGGGATTTGGGTGGGAACACAGAGCCAAACCATATCATCCAGTCCACCATTCTCTCAATTAGCCATAATTGGGATGAATAAATGATTCATCAATTATTCAATCAAATCTTGGCTTATTCTATCAAAACAATCATTTCCCACCCAATTATATGCATCAGGTAATCCATTTGATTCACTAACTAGCAAGTGTACGAGAGTGGCCATCCTTCAATCAAGTATTTTCATAAAACAAATACTAGCTTTTAATTCATTATATGCCAGGTGTTTTAACTAAAGTTTCAGAAAGATTAATTATCTAACTTCAGACTGAAGTAGATAAATGAAGTGATTTTCTCACTAATTTAGAGAGAATACTGTCTATCTGAAGTAGTCATAATTGAGGCAAGCATTTCTCTCAATCTAAAATAGTCAATGGCTAGAATGCCTCACTTCTGTGATTTATGCAAGCCTGGAAACTGATGACTACTATCTGTCCAATAATAGAATGATGGGTCTTCTCTAATCAGAAAATGAGATAGCATGCCATCTATCTGAGTTTTAAAATTGTTATGTAGATTTAATATTTATTCATATAGACATTTCACAGAATTTCTTGCTATTTTAAAATTAGATATCATGTTGGGAAGTCACTGCAACACACTGCTATAAGAAGATGAGAAAATGATTTTCAGCATTGAAAAATAATCTGTTGACAAACCAGATTTTTTTTTTTTTTTTTTTTTTTTTTTTTTTTTTTGAGACGGAATCTTGCTCTGTAACCCAGACTGGAGTGTAGTGGCTCAAGCTCAGCTCACTACAACCTCTGTCTCCCAGGTTCAAGCAATTCTCCTGCCTCAGCCTCCTGAGTAGCTGGGATTACAGGCACATGCCACCACGCCCAGCTAATTTTTGTATTTTTAGTAGAGATGGGGTTTCACCATGTTGGTCAAGCTAGTCTCGAACTCCTGACCTCATGATCTGCCTGTCTTGGCCTCCCAAAGTGCTGGGATTACAGGCATGAGCCACTGTGCCTGGCTGACAAGCCAGATTTAAATAGAACTTTCATGCTTGAAGGCAGAGAAAACTGAATAGAACTGGAGGCCATTGTCCTAAGAAAACTAATGAAGAAACAGAAAACGAAAAAATGCATGTTCTCCCTTAAAAGTGGGAGCTAAACAGTGAGAACACATAGATTCTAGGAAGGAAAAACAGACACTGCGGCCTACTTGAAGGTGGAGGGTGGTAGCAGGGAGACGATATATTGATAGGCATCTAGGATGATTCCATGTTTTGCTACTGTGAAGAGTGCTATGATGAGCACATGCACGCATGTGTCTTTTGAATTTAAAGGTAGTTCTAAGTCTTTGAAAAATCACCAAACCTCTTTTCACAGTGGCTGAGCTAATTTACATTCCTACCAACAGTGTATAAGCATTCCCTTTTCTCCACAACCACACCAACACCTGTTATTATTATGATTGTCGTTGTTGAACTTTCTCATAATAGCCATTCTGACTGGTGCAAGATGGTACCACTTCGTGGTTTTGATTTGCATTTCTGTAATGATTAGTGATGTTGAGCATTGTTTTATATGCTTGTAAGCTGCATATATGTTGTCTTTTGAAAAGTGTCTGTTCATGTCCTTTGCCTACTTTTTAATGGTTTTCTTTTATTCTGTTTTTTAAACTTTTATTTTAGGTTCAGAGGTGCATGTACAGGTTTGTTATATAGGTAAACTGCATGTTACAGGGGTTTGGTGTACAGATAATTTTGTTACCTGGATGACAAGGACAGTACCTGATAAGTATTGTTCCTTATCCTCTTTCTCCTTACATCTTCCACCCTCACCTCAAATCAGCCCCAGTGTCTGTCTTTCCCTTCCTAGAATCCATGTGGTCTCATTGTTTAGCTCCTCCTTGTAAGAATATACAGTATTTAACTTTCTGTTTCTGCATTAGTTTGCTTAAAATACTGGCCTCCAGTTCTATCCATGTTGTTGCAAGGAACATGATACCATTTTTTATAACTGCATAGTATCCCATGGTGTATAGGTACCACATTTTCTTTATCCAGTCTACCATTGATGAGTATTTAGGTTGTTTCCATGTCTTTGCTATTGTAAATAGTAAATTTCAAAGAATTTCTTGATTTCTACCTTGATTTCATTGTTTACTCAGAAGTCATTCAGGAGCAGATTGTTTTATTTCTATGTAATTGAATGGTTTTGAGAAGTTTCCTTAGTATTGATTTCTATTTTTATTGCACTGTGGTTCAAGAATGTGTTTGCTGTGTGATATAGTTTGGATCTGGGTCCCCACCCAAATCTCATGTTGAAATGTGTAACCCCAATGTTGGAGGTGAGGCCTGGTGAGAGGTGATTGGATCATGGGGGTGGATCTTTCATGAATGGTTTAGCACCATCCCTTTGCTGCTGTTCTTGTGATAGAGTTCTCATGAGATCTGGTTGTTTAAAAGTGAGTGATACCTTCTTTCTTCCTCTCTTGGTCCTGCTCTTGCCACATAAGATGCCTGCTCCTGCTCTGCCTTCCACCATGAGTAAAAGCTTCCTGAGGCCTCCCCAGAACTAGATGCTGCTATGCTTCTTGTACAGCCTGTGGAACCATGAGCCACTAAAACCTTTTTTTTTTTTTAAATAAATTACCCAGTCTCTGGTATTCCTTTATAGCAGTGTAATAATGGACTAACACAGTATGTTTTCTGTTTTTTTTTTAATTTTCTGAGAGTTGTTTTATGGTGAATGATGTGGTCAATTTTAGAGTATTAGCCATGTGTTGTACATGAGAAGAATGTATATACTGTTGTTTTGGGGTGGTGAGTTCTGTAGATGTCTGTTAGGTTTATTTGGTGAAGTGTATAGTTGAGGTCCTGAATATCTTTGTTAGTTTTCTGCCTCAGTGATCTGTCTTATAGTGCCAGTGGGATGTTGAAGTCTCTCACTATTATGGCAGGGTTATCTAAGTCTCTTCATAGGTCTCTAAGAACTTGTTTTATGAATACAGGTCCTCTTGTGTTAGGTGGATGTATATTTAAGATAGTAAGGTCTTCTTGTTGAATTGAATCCATTACCATTATGTAATGTCCTTCTTTGTCAGTTTTGATCATTGTTAGTTCAAAGTCTGTTCTGTCTGAAATTAGAATAGCAACCCTTGCTTTTTTCTATTTTCTGCTTCCTTGGTATACTTTCTCCTTTCCTGTACTTTATGCCTATGGGTGTCATTGCATGTGAGATGGATCTCTGGAAGACAGAATACAGTTGAGTCTTGCTTCTTTATCCAACTTGCCACTCTTGTGTTCTTAATTGAAGCATTTAGCCCATTTACATTCAAAGTTACTATTAATATGTTGGATTTAATTCTGTCATCTTGTTGTTAGTTGGTTGTTATGCAGGCTTAATTGTGTGGTTGTTTTACAGTGTAAATGGTCTATGTACTTAAATACGTTTTTGTGGTGGCCAGTAATAGTCTTCTGTTTTTATATTTAGCACTCCCTTAAGGACCTCTTGTAAGGCAGGTCTGATAGTAATGAATTCCCTTATCATTTACTTTTCTGAAAAAGGTCTGATTACTTTTTCACTTATGACACATAGTTTGGCTGGGTATGACAATCTTTCTTGAAGTTTATTTTATTTAAGTATGCTGAATATAGGCCCCCAATCTGTTCTGGTATTTAAATTTTCTGAAAGTCTGCTGTTAGCCTGATGGGGTTCCTTTTGTAGGTGACCTGACCCTTCCCTCTAACTGCCTTTAACATTTTTTCTTTTATTTCAACCTTAGAGAATATGATGACTCTGTGTGCTGGAAATGGACATCTTATATTATATCTTGCAGGGGTTCTCTGCATTTCCTGAATTTGAGTTGGCCTCTCTAGTGAGGTTGTAGAAATTTTTGTTGATGATACCATCAAATACGTTTTTCAAGTTGCTTGCTTTCCCTTCTTCTCTTTGAAAGACAGCAATGGGTCATAAATTTGATCTTAAATATTCCAATATTTTTTGAAATTTTGTCAATTTTTAAAAATGACTTTTCTTTATTCTTTTCCTGAGTTAATTTGAGGAATCAGTCTTTGACCTCTTACATTATTTCCTCAGTTTAGTCTATTCTGCTGTTAATACTTATAATTACATTATAAACTTATTATCATGTATTTTTCAGCTCTATCAGATCAGTTTTGTTCTTTCTTAGAATGGCCATATTATCTTTTATCTCTTGTATTATATATATATATATACATACACATACATATATATATATACATATTTATATTTTTTGAATTGTGTTTCAACTTTCTCGTGAATGTTGATGATCTTCTTTCCTACCTATGTTCTGAATTTAATTTTTGACATTTGACCCATTTCAGCCTAGTCAAGAACTATTGCTGGATAATTAGTGTGTGGTAATTTGGTGGTACTCAGACACTCTAGCTTTCAGAGTTGTTAACATTCTTGCACTGGTTAATTCTCATCTTTGCCCGCTGATGTTGCTTTAAGTTGTGAAATTCCTTTCTTTTGGATGGGTTTATTTGCTTTTATCATCTTTGATGCCCTTGTGGTTCTGATTGTGGTATAAGGTAGGTTCAGTCTACTGGCCTTGATTTTAGAAGACTTCAAGGGGCTGGGGGCGGAGCAAGATGGCTGAATAGGAACAGCTCCAGTCTCCAACTCCCAGCGCGAGTGACACAGAAGACCGGTGATTTCTGCATTTTCAACTGAGGTACTGGGGTCACCTCACTAGGGAGTGCCGGACAATTGGTGCTGGTCAGCTGCTGCAGCCCGACCAGTGAGAGCTGAAGCAGGGCGAGGCATCGCTCACCTGGGAATTGCAAGGGGGAAGGGAATCGCTTTTCCTAGCTAGGGGAACTGAGACACACAACACCTGGAAAATCGGGTAACTCCCACCCGAATACTGCGCTTTAAGCAAACAGGCACACCAGGAGAATATATCCCACACCTGGCCGGGAGGGTACCACGCCAACGGAGCTTCCGTCATTGCTAACACAACAGTCTGCGATCTAACCGCAAGGCAGCAGCGAGGCAGGGGGAGGGACGCCCGCCATTGCTGAGGCTGAAGTAGGTAAACAAAGCCGCTGGGAAGCTCAAACTGGGTGGAGCTCACAGCAGCTCAAGGAAACCTGCCTGTCTCTGTAGACTCCACCTCTGGGGACAGGGCACATATAAATAACAACAACAAAAAAAGCAGCAGCAACCTGTGGAGACGCAAACGACTCTGCCTGACAGCTTTGAAGAGAGCAGTGGATCTCCCAACATGGAGGTTGAGATCTGAGAAGGGACAGACTGCCTGCTCAAGTGGGTCCCTGACCCCTGAGTAGCCTAACTGGGAGACATCCCCCACTAGGGGCAGTCTGACACCCCACACCTCACAGGGTGGAGTACACCCCTGAGAGGAAGCTTCCAAAGTAAGAATGAGACAGGTACACACGCTGTTCAGCAATATTCTATTTTCTGCAACCTCTGCTGGTGATACCCAGGCAAACAGGGTCTGGAGTGGACCTCAAGCAATCTCCAACAGACCCGCAGCTGAGGGTCCTGACGGTTAGAAGGAAAACTATCAAACAGGAAGGACACCTATACCAAAACCCCATCAGTACGCCACCATCATCAAAGACCAGAGGCAGAAAAACCACAAAGATGGGGAAAAAGCAGGGCAGAAAAGCTGGAAATTCAAAAAATAAGAGCGCAACTCCCCCTGAAAAGGAGCACAGCCCATCGCCAGCAACGGATCAAAGCTGGTCAGAGAATGACTTTGACGAGAGGAGAGAAGAAGGCTTCAGTCCATCAAAATTCTCAGAGTTAAAGGAGGAATTACATACCCAGCGCAAAGAAACTAAATATCTTGAAAAAAGAGAGGAAGAATTGACAGCTAGACTAATTAATGCAGAGAAGGTCATAAACGAAATGACAGAGATGAAACCATGACACGAGAAATACGTGACAAATGCACAAGCTTCAGTAACCGACTCGATCAACTGGAAGAAAGAGTATCAGCGATTGAGGATCAAATGAATGAAATGAAGCGAGAAGAGAAACCAAAAGAAAAAAGAAGAAAAAGAAATGAACAAAGCCTGCAAGAAGTATGGGATTATATAAAAAGACCAAATCTACGTCTGATTGGGGTGCCTGAAAGTGAGGTGGAAAATGAAACAAAGTTGGAAAACACTCTTCAGGATATAATCCAGGAGAACTTCCCCAACCTAGTAGCGCAGGCCAACATTCAAATTCAGGAAATACAGAGAACACCACAAAGATACTCCTCGAGAAGAGCAACTCCAAGACACATAATTGCCAGATTCACCAAAGTTGAAATGAAGGAAAAAATCTTAAGGGCAGCCAGAGAGAAAGGTCGGGTTACCCACAAAGGGAAGCCCATCAGACTGACAGCAGATCTCTCGGCAGAAACTCTACAAGCCAGAAGAGAGTGGGGGCCAATATTCAACATTCTTAAAGAAAAGAATTTTAAACCCAGAATTTCATATCCAGCCAAACTAAGTTTCATAAGTGAAGGAGAAATAAAATCCTTTACAGATAAGCACATGCTTAGAGATTTTGTCACCACCAGGCCTGCCTTACAAGAGACCCTGAAGGAAGCCCTAAGCATGGAAAGAAACAACCAGTACCAGCCATTGCAAAAACATGCCAATATGTAAAGACCATCGAGCCTAGGAAGAAACTGCATCAACTAACGAGCAAAATAACCAGTTAATATCATAATGACAGGATCAAGTTCACACATAACAATATTAACCTTAAATGTAAATGGACTAAATGCAACAATTAAAAGACACAGACTGGCAAACTGGATAAAGAGTCAAGACCCATCAGTCTGCTGTCTTCAGGAGACCCATCTCACATGCAGAGACATACATAGGCTCAAAATAAAGGGATGGAGGAAGATCTACCAAGCAAATGGAGAACAAAAAAAAGCAGGGGTTGCAATCCTAGTCTCTGATAAAACAGACTTTAAACCATCAAAGATCAAAAGAGACAAAGAAGGCCATTACATAATGGTAAAGGGATCAATCCAACAGGAAGAGCTAACTATCCTAAATATATATGCACCTAATACAGGAGCACCCAGATTCATAAAGCAAGTCCTTAGAGACTTACAAAGAGACTTAGACTCCCATACAATAGTAATGGGAGACTTCAACACTCCACTGTCAACATTAGACAGATCAACGAGACAGAAAGTTAACAAGGATATCCAGGAATTGAACTCATCTCTGCACCAAGCGGACCTAATAGACATCTATAGAACTCTCCACCCCAAATCCACAGAATATACATTCTTCTCAGCACCACATCGCACTTATTCCAAAATTGACCACATAATTGGAAGTAAAGCACTCCTCAGCAAATGTAAAAAACAGAAATTACAACAAACTGTCTCTCAGACCACAGTGCAAACAAACTAGAACTCAAGACTAAGAAACTCATTCACAACCACTCAACTACATGGAAACTGAACAACCTGCTCCTGAATGACTACTGGGTACATAACAAAATGAAGGCAGAAATAAAGATGTTCTTTGAAACCAATGAGAACAAAGATACAACATACCAGAATCTCTGGGACACATTTAAAGCAGTGTGTAGAGGGAAATTTATAGCACTAAATGCTCACAAGAGAAAGCTGGAAAGATCTAAAATTGACACTCTAACATCACAATTAAAAGAACTAGAGAGGCAAGAGCAAACACATTCAAAAGCTAGCAGAAGGCAAGAAATAACTAAGATCAGAGCAGAACTGAAGGAGATAGAGACACAAAAAAACCCTCCAAAAAATCAAAGTATCCAGGAGTTGGTTTTTTGCAAAGATCAACAAAATTGACAGACCGCTAGCAAGACTAGTAAAGAAGAAAAGAGAGAGGAATCCAATAGATGCAATAAAAAATGATAAAGGGGATATCACCACTGACCCCACAGAAATACAAACTATCATCAGAGAATACTATAAACACTTCTACGCAAATCAACTAGAAAATATAGAAGAAATGGATAATTTCCTTGACACACTCTTCCAAGACTAAACCAGGAAGAAGTTGAATTCCTGAATAGACCAATAGCAGGCTCCGAAATTGAGGCAACAATTAATAGCCTACCAACCAAAAAAGTCCAGGACCAGATGGATTCACAGCTGAATTCTACCAGAGGTACAAGGAGGAGTTGGCACCATTCCTTCTGAAACTATTCCAATCAATAGAAAAAGAGGGAATCCTCCCTAACTCATTATATGAGGCCAACATCATGCTGATACCAAAGCCTGGCAGAGACACAACAAAAAAAAGAGAATTTTAGACCAACATCCCTGATGAACATCGATGCAAAAATCCTCAATAAAATACTGGCAAACCGGATTCAGCAGCACATCATGAAGCTTATCCACCATGATCAGTGGGCTTCATCCCTGGGATGCAAGGCGGGTTCAACATTCACAAATCAATAAACGTAATCCAGCATATAAACAGAACCAAACACAAAAACCACATTATTATCTCAATAGATGTAGAAAAGGCCTTTGACAAAATTCAACAGCCCTTCATGCTAAAAACGCTCAATAAATTCGGTATTGATGGAACGTACCTCAAAATAATAAGAGCTATTTATGACAAACCCACAGCCAACATCATACTGAATGGGCAAAAACTGGAAAAATTCCCTTTGAAAACTGGCACAAGACAGGGATGCCCTCTCTCACCACTCCTATTCAACATAGTGTTGGAAGTTCTGGCTAGGGCAATCAGGCAAGAGAAAGAAATCAAGGGTATTCAGTTAGGAAAAGAAGAAGTCAAATTGTCCCTCTTTGCAGATGACATGATTGTATATTTAGAAAACCCTATTGTCTCAGCCCAAAATCTCCTTAAGCTGATAAGCAACTTCAGCAAAGTCTCAGGATACAAAATTAGTGTGCAAAACTCACAAGCATTCTTATACACCAGTAACAGACAAACAGAGACCCAAATCATGAATGAACTTCCATTCACAATTGCTTCAAAGAGAATAAAATACCTAGGAATCCAACTTACAAGGGATGTAAAGGACCTCTTCAAGGAGAACTACAAACCACTGCTCAGTGAAATAAAAGAGGACACTAACAAATGGAAGAACATACCATGCTCATGGATAGGAAGAATCAATATTGTGAAAATGGCCATACTGCCCAAGGTTATTTATAGATTCAATACCATCCCCATCAAGCTACCAATGAGTTTCTTCACAGAATTGGAAAAAACTGCTTTAAAGTTCATATGGAACCAAAAAAGAGCCTGCATTGCCAAGACAATCTGAAGTCAAAAGAACAAAGATGGAGGCATCACGCTACCTGACTTCAAACTATACTACAAGGCTACAGTAACCAAAACAGCATGGTACTGGTACCAAAAGAGAGATATAGACCAATGGAACAGAACAGAGTCCTCAGAAATAATACCACACATCTACAGCCATCTGATCTTTGACAAACCTGAGAAAAACAAGAAATGGGGAAAGGACTCACTATTTAATAAATGGTGCTGGGAAAATTGGCTAGCCATAAGTAGAAAGCTGAAACTGGATCCTTTCCTTACTCCTTATGCGAAAATTAATTCAAGATGGATTAGAGACTTAAATGTTAGACCTAATACCATAAAAACCCTAGAAGAGAACCTAGGTAGTACCATTCAGGACATAGGCATGGGCAAGGACTTCATGTCTAAAACACCAAAAGCAAGGGCAGCCAAAGCCAAAATTGACAAATGGGATATGATTAAACTAAAGAGCTTCTGCACAGCAAAAGAAACTACCATCAGAGTGAACAGGCAACCTACAGAATGGGAGAAAAGTTTTGCAATCTACTCATCTGACAAAGGGCTAATATCCAGAATCTACAAAGAACTCAAACAAATTCACAAGAAAAAAACAAACAACCCCATCAAAAAGTGGGCAAAGGATATGAACAGACATTTCTCAAAAGAAGACATTCATACAGCCAACAGACACATGAAAAAATGCTCATCATCACTGGCCATCAGAGAAATTCAAATCAAAAGCACAATGAGATACCATCTCACACCAGTTAGAATGGCAATCATTCAAAAGTCAGGAAACAACAGGTGCTGGAGAGGATGTGGAGAAATAGGAACACTTTTACACTGTTGGTGGGATTGTAAACTAGTTCAACCATTATGGAAAACAATATGGCAATTCCTCAAGGATCTAGAACTGGATGTACCATATGACCCAGCCATCCCACTACTGGGTATATACCCAAAGGATTATAAATTATGCTACTACAAAGACACATGCACACGTATGTTTATTGCGGCACTATTCACAATAGCAAAGACTTGGAATCAACCCAAATGTCCATCAGTGACAGACTGGATTAAGAAAATGTGGCACATATACACCATGGAATATTATGCAGCCATAAAAAAGGATGAGTTTGCGTCCTTTGTAGGGACATGGATGCAGCTGGAAACCATCATTCTTAGCAAACTATCACAAGAACAGAAAACCAAACACCGCATGTTCTCACTCATAGGTGGGAACTGAACAATGACATCACTTGGACTCCGGAAGGGGAACATCACACATCGGGGCCTATCATGAGGAGGGGAGTGGGGGTAGGGATTGCATTGGGAGTTATACCTGATATAAATGACGAATTGTTGGGTGCTGACGAGTTGATGGTTGCAGCACACCAACATGGCACAAGTATACATATGTAACAAACCTGCACGTTATGCACATGTACCCTAGAACTTAAAGTATAATAATAATAAAAAAAAAAAAACCCCATCAAAAAGTGGGCAAAGGATACGAACAGACATTTCTCAAAACAGGACATTCATACAGCCAACAGACACATGAAAAAATGCTCATCAACTCTCGCCATCAGAGAAATGCAAATCAAAACCACAATGAGATACCATCTCACACCAGTTAGAATGGCAATCATTAAAATGTCAGGAAACAACAGGTGTTGGAGAGGATGTGGAGAAATAGGAACACTTTTACACTGTTGGTGGGATTGTAAACTAGGTCAACCATTATGGAAAACAGTATGGCGATTCCTCAAGGATCTAGATCTAGATGTACCATATGACCCAGCCATCCCACTACTGGGTATATACTCAAAGGATTATAAATCATGCTGCTATAAAGACACATGCACACATATGTTTATTGTGGCACTATTCACAATAGCAAAGACTTGGAATCAACCCAAATGTCCATCGGTGACAGACTGGATTAAGAAAATGTGGCACATATACACCATGGAATACTATGCAGCCATAAAAAAGGATGAGTTTGCGTCCTTTGTAGGGACATGGATGCAGCTGGAAACCATCATTCTTAGCAAACTATCACAAGAACAGAAAACCAAACACCGCATGTTCTCACTCATAGGTGGGAACTGAACAATGAGATCACTTGGACTCGGGAAGGGGAACATCACACACTGGGGCCTATCATGGGGAGGGGGGAGGGGGGAGGGATTGCATTGGGAGTTATACCTGATATAAATGATGAATTGATGGGTGCTGACGAGTTGATGGTTGTAGCACAGCAACATGGCACAAGTATACATATGTAACAAACCTGCACGCTATGCACATGTACCCTAGAACTTAAAGTATAATAAAAAATAAAATAAAAAAAAAAATAAAGAAGACTTCAAGGGGCCAAGTTTCTGTTCAGCACTTCTGGGATTCATGCTCTAATTTTGGCGGCAAGTATGAGGCCTACAGGATTATTCTATGTCCCCTTGAGCTTAGGAAACTACTTCACTGGAGGGGATAAGGTGTTCCCTGTGTGCGGGCCACAACACTCCCTTGGCGGGGTTCTGGCCAAAGTGCTTCACTGGCGTGGTGGTAGTGAAATCTCTATGCTTGATCACAGCAGGTTACATGTGCCTCAGCTGGGGTATTGCATCAGTGGGAGAATATGGTGGCATCTCTGCATGCATTCATGCTGGCAGCAGTGGTGTGGTAAGAGTGGGGCACCAGTTGGGTCAAGGTTTCAGTGTCTTTGCATGCACTTGCACTAATAGCCATGGCAACAGGTGGGGTTGGGCCATAGATGTGTACATGCTGTTAAAGTGGTGGTGGTGGGGGGCTGCAACAAGGAGAGGCTGCAGGTGGACTTGTCATATCAGCAGGGACTGATTTGTTGGTGCTCTCTCAGGGGTAGGGATGGTGTGTCAGTGAAGGAACTATGATGAGGGCCCCCTGGAAGCACCATGGTTGGACATCAGAGGCTGTGCTACAAGTGAGTATGACTAGGCTGTGACAGCAGGAGAGGCTGGCTGACAGGTGGCTGATCAGATTGGACTGGCTCTGTCCCACAGGCAAGATTTCACTACTCTGTGTAGGCTCAACAGTCATCCAAAGGATAAAGCCACATTGAGGAGTTGGCAAGCCTCAGATGGTGAACAACACTGGCCATGTTCCACTTCAGTCATTCCTGTGCCAAATCCTCTGATCTCCACACAGACTGGGAGTCCTCTTTTTGCTACCTCTCTAAGCAACTGTCCTTGCCAGCTGAAGTGTCTGTGGTCATGGGGTGTCCTGTAGCTAGGATTCCAGAGGTCTGTGGTGAAAGCAGACCGCTGCTCACCTGTTCAACTTACTTCTTCCCCAGGAGTCACTGGGGGCCAGGATTGGGTGCCAGTGCTGGACAGACCTGTGCAGAGTTCCCAGCTTCCTCCACCTTCAGTCTGGTGTCTGTGTCCTCTCCCCATTCACCCTCAATGCCTTCCCTTCAATGATCTGCTCAAAGTGTGCCAGTTTTTCCAATGATTCAGTCTCTCAGTGGTTCTCATAGCTGCATCTAGTCATCCATCTTGTCTCTCTCTGCCTGATTTTAGTAATTTTCTAGAAAAGGAAATTAAATATTTTCTGATTTTGCAAATTGTTAAAAATCAGAACGGTAGCTTAATGAAAATAAGCACAATCTTTAGACATCTCCAAGGACTATTACACTGGGTATTCAAAATGCCTAAGGATCACTGCCTTACTACTTTTTCCCACAATCCTAGAAAATATGTGTTTGTGACCATAGCACTACTATTTTATATCCTCTGAAAGTAGTGAAAACATAAGGGTACTTCTTACCTCTATTTTAGGTTTATTTTCTTTCCTATATATTGTAATTTTAATTGTCTTAAAATATGTGTGAAAAGTATATAAATGCAAATCAAAACATCAATGAGATACCATCTCACGCCAGTTAGAATGGCGATTATTGAAAAGTCAGGAAACAACAGATGCTGGCAAGGCTGTGGAGAAATAGGAAGGCTTTTACACTGTTGGCGGAGGCATAAATTAGTTCAACCATGTGGAAGACAGTGTGGTGATTCCCCAAGGATCTAGAACTAGAAATACCATTTGACCCAGCAATCCCATTACTGGGTATATATCAAAAGGATTACAAATCATTCTACTATAAAAATACATGCATGCATATGTTACCGCAGCACTATTCACAATAGCAAAGACTTGAAACCAACCCAAATGCCCATCAATGATAAACTGGATAAAGAAAAATGTGGCACATATACACCATGGAATACTATGCAGCCATAAAAAAGAAAAAGGATGAGTTCATGTCCTTTGCAGGGACATGAATGAAGCTGGAAACCATCATTTTCAGCAAACTAACACAGGAACAGAAAAACCAAACACCGCAGATTCTCACCCATAAGTGGGAGTTGAACAATGAGAACACATGTGCACAGGAAAGGGAACATCACACACCAGGACCTGTTGGGAGTGGGGGCAAGAGGAAGGATAGCATTAGGAAAAATACCTAATGTAGATGATGGGTTGATGGGTGCAGCAAACCACCATGGCACGTATATTCATATGTAACAAACCTGCAGATTCTGCACATGTATCCCAGAATTTAAATTATATTTTTTAAAAAGTGTGAATTCTTTACAATTCTATTTTTGGAAGTTTTGCTTGAAGTTTGGGGGAGGAAATCAACAATACTAAATAACTATATATGTAGGTATTAATATATGCATAAACACATCATCATCATTATCATAATTACCATCAGTGGCAAAAGGTCTTATGAGGGGCTTGAAATCTTTAAAACTCAACACACTCAGTTTTGAGATAAACAAACTGAGTCCCAAAGAGGAAGACTTGTCAAAGGCAAAGGAAATAGCAAATATCAGAGTCTGGACTAGCATTCAGCATTTCCACTGCAAAGTATAGCCGTTCTGAACAGCCACTAAAAGTATTCCCAATGATTTTTAATATTTGCTCACACAACTATGGATAGGCTTTGAATAAAGCCTATACAGACGTATTTATTTAAATTATCCCTCATATGACTTAATCCACAGAAACCTTTTTTCTTAATCCTTGGCAAACTGTGGATGAGCAAAAACGAACAGAATGCATTTAACAATTTCAAGGCTGATAACCCAGGTCGAAAGGAAATAAAAATTAATACAGTGTCTGATAACCCAGGTAGAAAGGAAACAAAATTCATACAGTGTCTTAGCAATAGGATGTGGGAGTAGGTTGGTCTAAAAATGAAGCTGCAAATCAAGCACATGAGAATAAAATTGGCTTCACTAATAAGAGAACAAAGGAAGCCACAGGTAATAATGTTATAAGGTAAATGGAATGCCACAGAATGCTGTGCACGCTCTATGGGAATCACTCAGCAAAAGCATGTAATTATTGGTTGAAAGCCAATTAGAAGTATGAAGTAAAGCATGATTACGGTTGCTATGTTTGTATTCAAGCAGAAATACATTATGATTAGGCAAATAAAAAAGTGTACCACATAAGTGCAAAAAATGGAGGCTACGTTTTCCAACTATCAGCTTTACTGAGCACATGAAATTAAACATCAATCTTCTCTCAAAATGCCAGACAGCATTCTTTCTTACCCAATATACTGGACCAGACTTCTCCACTATGTTTATAAAATAAACTAATTTTAATATTTTCTAAGACAAATGTAAAATGATAAATAATCATATATGCACTCATTTAATTCAAAAAAAAATACTATCTACTATGTGCCAGAGATTGTACAAAGCACTGGGACATATTGGTATAAATGATAACATGTTCAAAAGCTAAATATAAATGACATGAAAACTATCTTTTGTTTCTCAACAGGATGGATTTGAATCCCAGTTCTGCCCCTTACTAATTGAGTGGCACTAGACAAGCCATTTACTTACCGTGAATCATAGTTCCATCAACTGTAATATGGGAATACTAATAACAACCTTTTAAGAAAACTGTGAGAATTAAATTAGATAACATATGAAAAGTGCCTAACATGGTGCTTGGTACACTGTGGAAATTAAATGTTAGCAAAAATGTTCTAAACGAAATGACTTGATGTTGCTATGTTCTTTCTTTACAGGTTTCTTAAGGCTAAGCATGAGTGAAGAATGTGCCAAATGTTTTATTACTATTATTATTATTTTAATTTTTGTGGGTACATGCCCAAAAGAAAGGAAATGAATACATCAGAAAGATATCTGCATTCCTTTGTTTGCTGCAGCACTATTTACAGTACCTAAGATTTGAAATGTGTCAAAACTTGATGAATTTTTTTTTTTTTTTTTTTTTTTTTGGCCAAGATGATGACTTTAGCCTTCTTTCAGCAGGTCATTATGTTTATATTCATTCCCACTTTAATATAAGTGTATTTATTCACATAAAAACTTTGTTCTCAATGTTCTTTGTGCCCTCTGTATTCAAAGACTACTTAACAATAGTAGTCATCACTGAATAGTAATTTTTTATTTTATAATTGTCACATGGTAATGGATAGAGGTAAGTTTTGCTACTGTTTAATTGGATGTAAATTATAGACATCCTAAGTATAATTATTAACTGTTATTTGTGTTGACAGTGGATGTTGTAAAGAGATTCACATAGGAATTGAGGTATTAGATTAGAAGTTCTCTACAAGTTGCTCTGATAGTATGATATCATAGAGTGGTTGCACTGTATCAACATATATAAAGACCTATTTATATATCTCTGGGTCTAGAGGCAGCCAAAGACATCTTGAATTGTTTTATTTTAAAAACTAAATTTAATAATGTGCCTATAGATGGTGGTAATATCTGAGTATTTTTATATCATGCTACTTTAATTAGGTTACCATTTTGGCTAAAAGAGAAGCATTATAGGACAAGTTAAAAAAGAACCACCATAGTAGAAGACACTAGCAAGATGCTCTTTTTGAATTTGCATGCTCGCATATTCATTTGACACTGATACAAAGCACTGTGTACTCATAGACACATAGTAGGACATTTCACAAATGTTGAAGTTAGATAAGCAATTACAGTGAATACTGTGCACTTAATACATATAAACTCAAGATTATATATGTATATATATACCAAATTATTTCATTTATCAAATTATAGAATTACACATATTATATATTAAGATATTCACATATTTAGAGTTAAGAAAGTACAATATATCCCTTTAACTATACATTCTTCCACATAGTGCTTTTCTCCTTAGAGAATACATACTAAACTTGTGAATTCTGACTAGGCGTTAAAGATTACAAAAGTCCAGAAGGGGCCTTTTATCATGATTGGTCCTTCCTTTGAGAGGAATTTCCCTATGGGGGCTTACATTTCAATTGATTTTGTATGCAGACCATAAATATCAAATAAGAAACCACCCAATACACAGAATAGAAGAAGAGGGAGAAAGGAGACTTAGCAGGAGGAAACTTGGAAGCATAAAGAGAAGAGATTTAAAAGGCTAACAGTGTAGTCAGTTTCCAACAAATAAAAAAAATCAAGAGCTTCTCCTTTAAATAGTGTTTCTCAGCTTTTTTGAAAATTAATGGGCAAAGCAGTAAAAACCATGATTGAACAGTATTTATGGGCCTAACACAGTGGTCTGTTCTACTGGAGTCAGAAAGATACAGAAAATTTTAGCTGAACAAGACTTACAAGGTAATCCAGCAATTCTCAAACACTTGCTCTCAGGACTTCTTTACATTCAAAACTTATTGAGAAGCCCAAAGAGCTTTTGTTTAAAACTGATAATAACTTTTCAATAAATATGAATTTATTCAAAAATAGTAACAAAAATCCATTGTATGGTAATACGTATAACATTTTATGAAAAATATTTATATATCTAAAAACAGTAATAAGAGTGATATTTTTTCTAATTTTGCAAATCCCCTTAATGTTTAGCTTAATAGAGAACAGCTAGGTTCTCAATCCACTTCTGCATTCAGTCTGTTGTGACATAACACATCTTATAACCTTTGAAAAACTCTGCTTTACACAAAAAAAGAATGCAAATGAAAATGGAAAATAATTTTGTAGAATTATTAGGAAAATAATTTTATCTCACAGACACTCATAAGAGTCTCAGAAGTTTTTCTGATCTTTCTACAAGGGAAGAAACAACTTCTTTTTTGAGTTTATATCCACACAGTATTTTAAACACCATGTGCATAAATACAAAACAAAGCAATCAAATATTATTGCTGTATACATGGACTTAATACATTGCTTATTTTTGTTACATCAACTCTTAATAAGTAGGATTAAGTGTATCTTGATCTGCTATAGCAAGCACTGTCATCCAACAAGCAGAAGAAACTCATCTCACTCTCACTAGGTGACTAGCAAACCTTCTCTCAATCTATGTGTCATGCTGGTGTATGAACCAAAATCAATACCTACAATTGGCTGCCTGCCTGTGAAAAGTAATCAAGCAAAGTAGAGAATCTTCAAATGGTATAAAGACATAAGATAATATTTTATATATAAGAAAATAATTATGTAATAAGCTTTTCTCTAGTTTAGTCATAAGACCATTATAGGACTTGAGTGTCCACAGCACTCTTCCTCAGCCTAATTATCTGACATTTTATTTCTGGAATTGTAAGTAAATATTTGATCTCATAATTTTGAGTGGCATTATTCTCCAACGTGGCAAAAATGTGCCACATAACTGCTGGTATTTCCTGTCTGTGCTAGCAACACGTTGCTTCCTTATGCTGCCTGCCCCTTCCTTCCTTACCCATAGTGGCATTGTGCTGAAAAAAATTAGACATTATCTAAATTAAAAACTTTTCATCAAAAGACATCATTAAGAAAATATTTAAACTACAGACTAGGAGAAATATTTGCAAAACATATATCTGAGAAGGGACTGGAATCCAGAATGTATAAAGAATTCTTCCAATACAATTATAGAAAGACTCAATGTAAAATGGACAAAAGCACCAAGAAACTAGGAAAAAGAAGAACAAATCAAACCTGAAGTTAGCAGAATAAAAGAAATAACAAAAATCAAAAGAGAACTAAATTAAATGGAGACAAAAAATACAAAGAATCAATAAAACAAAGAGTTGGTTTTTTAAAAAAATTTTTAAAAATTGATAAATCACTAGCTAGACTAAGCAAGAAAATAGAAAATCCATATAAACATAATCAGAAATCAAAATGAGATATTACAAGTGATGCAACAGAAATACAAAAGATCATCAGAAACAATTACAAACAGCTATATAGTCATAAACTAGAAAACCCAGAGAAAATGAATAAGCTACTAGAAACAGACAATCTCCTGAGGCTGAACCAGGAAGAAATAGAACTCCTGAGCAGATCAATAATGAGTAGCAAGATTGAATCAGTGATAAAAAAAAATCTCCCAATAAAAAAATGGCTGAGAAACAGATGGATTTATGGCAAAATTCTACCAAACATGCAAAGAGTAATTAACACCAATACTTCTGAAACTACTCTAAAAAAAGTCAAGCAGGAGGAAATTCTCTTTAACTTATTCTACATGATCAGTATCACCCTGATACCACAACCAGACAAGGACACAAGAAAAAAAGAAAACTACAGACCAATATGCCTGAGGAACATAGATACAAACATTCTCATCAAAATACTAGCAAGCAGAATCAAATAGCACATCAAAAAGATAATACACCATGATCAGGTGGGATTTACCCCAGGGATGTAATGTTTCAACATGTGCAAATCAATACATATGATGTATTACATAAACAGAATTAAGGACAAAAATTTTATGATCATCTAAATAGAGAAACAGCACTCAATAAAATTTAGCACTCCTTTATGAGAAATATCCTCAATAAACTAGGCATAAAAGAAACATACTTCACCATAATAAAGGCTATATATGACAAGGTCACAGTCAACATCTTACTTAATGGAGAAATGTTTAGAGTATTTTCTCTGTGAACTAGAACAAGACAAGGATGCCCACTTTCACCACTCTATTCAACATAGCACTGGAAGTCGTTGCCAGAGCAATCAGGAAAGAAGAAAAAAAAAGCATTTAAATTGAAAGAGAAGAAGTCAAATTATTCCCATTAACTGATGGTATGTTTTGATCCAGAAACATCTGAAGACTCTAACAAAAATACTCTTAAATTTGATCAATATATTTAGTAAAGTTTTAGGACACACAATTGACTCAGTAGCATTTCTGTACACCAATAATGATCTAACCAAGGACATAATCAAGAAGGTGATCTCATTTACAACACATTTTTTTTTTTTAAACTTAGGAATATATTTAACCAAGGATATGAAAGACCTCTACAAGGAGAACTACAAAACACTGATAACAGAAATCAGAGACAACATCAACAAATGGAAAAATCCATGCTCATGGATTGGAATAGCCAATATTGTTAAAATAACTGCACTTCCCAAAGCAAACTACAGATTTAATGCAATCTCTATCAAATTACCAGCATTGTTTTACACAGAATTAGAAAAAAATCCTAAAATTCATATAGACGAAAAAAAAAAAAAAAAAGACAAAATAGCCAAAGCAATCCTGAACAAAAACAACAAAGCTGGAGACATCACATTATCTGACTTCAAATCATATCGCCAGACTATAGTAACCCAAACAGCAAGCTACTGGCATTAAAATAGACACATAGAAAAGTTGAATAGAATGGAGAACCCAGAAATAAGGTTACATACTTACAATGTACTTATCTTTGGCAAAGTCAACAAAAATATACACTGAAGAAACGGCATCCTATTCAATAAATGGTGCGGAAAAAATTTGCCATGTGCAGACATTAGCCACATGCAGAAAAATGAAACTGGACACATTCCTCTCACCATATGAAATATTAACTCAAGATGAACTAAAGTCTTAAATGTAAGCCTTGGAACTACAAATATCCTAGAAGGAAACCTAGGAAAACTCTCCTGGACATTGGCCTAGGCAAAGAATTTATGACCAAGACCTAAAAAGCAAATAAAAGAAAACCAAAAATAGACAAATGGGACTCAATTAAACTAAAAAGCTTTTCCATAGCAAAAGAAACAATCAATAAACAGTCAACCTATAGAATGGAAGAAAATTTTTGCAAACTATACATCTGACCAAGGGTTAATATCCAGAATCTACAAGAAACTCAAACAACTCTACAAGAAAAGAATAAATAATCCCATTAAAAAGTAGGCAAAAGTCATGAACAGACACTTTCTAAAGGAGACATACAGGTGTCCAACAAACATGAAGACATGCTCAACATTACGAATCATCAAAGTAATGCAAATCAAAACCACAATTAGATATCATCTGATACCAGTTAGAATGGCTATTATTAAAAAGTCTAAAAACAGCAGATGTTGGTGAGGATATGGAGAAAAATAAATGCTTATACACTTTTGGTGGGGATGTAAATTAGTACAACATTTTTGGAAAACAGTATGGAGATTTTCCAAAGGATTAAAAAGGACTAAAAATGGAATGATCATTTGATCCAGCAATCCTGCTACTGGGTATATATGCAAAGAAAAGAAATCATTATATCAAAAAGATGTCCACACTTATGTGTTTATAGCAGCATGAT
Source organism: Piliocolobus tephrosceles (assembly GCF_002776525.5). Classification (NCBI taxonomy): domain Eukaryota; kingdom Metazoa; phylum Chordata; class Mammalia; order Primates; family Cercopithecidae; genus Piliocolobus; species Piliocolobus tephrosceles. The sequence continues at coordinate 72,841,703 of NC_045445.1, forward strand.
TCATGATTGTAAAGATATGGAATTAACCTAAGCACTCATCAACAGATGATTGGATAAAGAAAATATTTTATGATATCATGCATGTCCTTTGCAGCATCATAAAGGGAACTGGAGGTCATTGTACTAAGTGAAATAACTCAGAAACAGAACTCAAATACTGCATGTTCTCACTTATAAGTGGGAGCTAAACAAAGGATACACCTGGACATACAGAGTGTAACAATGACACGTGAGACTATAAAATATGGGAGAGTGGGAGGGGATTGAGGATTGAAAAGTTATTTATTGAGTGCATTGTTCACTATTGGGGTAATGGATACACTAAAAGCCTAAACTTCACCACTATGCAATACACACATGTAAGAAAACTGCATTTGTACTCCCTAAATATATAATAAATTAATTAAAATAATAAAATGTGCAAAAATTTGAACAGACACTTCATAAAGAATGAGAAGAATGATCAATAACAAAAAATTATCTACAAAATATTTATCAAAAGACTTAAAAATAAAATCACAGTGAAATACTACTAGAATATACCAGAATGGCAAAAATTAAAGTCTGATAATACAAAATGTTAAAAAGGAATTAAAGCAACTAAAAGTGAAACTGGGAGTATAAAGTGATACAATCATTTTGAAACAATTTCTGGCAGATTCTTATAAAGTGAAATATATGTTCAACCTGTAATCCAGAAATTTCACCACTAAATATTTACATATGAGAAATAAAAGCATATATTTATAGAAAGACTTGTACAAGAATAATCACTGAAGATTACTCATAATAGTTCAAAACTGGAAACAGGGCAGGCATCCATCAACATAAGAATAGATAAACTGTGGTGTGCCCATACAATTGAGTGCGATTAAATATTTTTAACTACCAATAGACACAACATAGAAGAATCCCAAAAACATTATGTTGAAAGAACTTTTACACAAATGAATGCACACCTATGATTCTATTTATATGAAGAAGAGTTTACAAATTTTGTGTAAAGGGCTAGATAGTAAATATTTAAATTTTATGGGTCCTTAAGTAGCCGTAACTACTTAAATCTGCTATTGTATTAAGAAAGCAGTTGTAGACAATAGGTAAACAAATAAGCATGGCTGTGTTTCAATAAAACTTTATTTATAAAAACAGGTGGTGGACTGGATTTGGACCATGGGTTATTGTTTGATGACTCCTGATATAGAACAAGCAAAACCAATATATGACAGAATAAAATTAGAACAATGGTTGCCTCTGAGGAATATGCAGGCACAGATTTACTGAGAAAGTTAACAGAGGAACTTCATGGGATCAATGCATTGGTTAGAACACATGGAATAAGATATTCAAGAATTGTGTTTTTCAAATCACGTAAGTTTTATCTCTATGATAGGCAATTCAAAGATGATGTCTAAAATTGATTTCTTCTGGAGAACATGCCCTATGTGATTCCAGGGAATATGAATATAATGGATTTTACTTTCCTGATTAGGTTATGCTATATGTCAGAGTTGACTTTAAGAAAAAGAGACTATATGGGTGGACCTGACCTAATCACATGGTCTCTTTAAATCTAGGTCTAGATGTCAGAAACAAAGAAGTCAGATAAATTTAAAGTGTGAGAGAGATTCAATACAAGGGAGGTTTTTGGTTGCTAGATGAAGAGGGGCACATCTAAAGGGAGTCACAATGGTAAGTAATATGGATGGTGGTATTCAGGAGATAAGAATAGCCCCTGCCTGATAGCTAGCAAGAAAACAGGAACTTCCATTCAATAGTCAAAAATGGTTTAGCATATATGAATCAACAAATGTGACTCACAACATAAAATGCATCCAAATTGAAAAAATAAATTAAAATTGTCCCTCTTTGCAGATGACATGATCTTACATCTAGAAAAACCTTAAGACTTCACCAAAACAAAACTTTTGGGTCTGATAAAACCCAAACAAAAACCTCTTGGGTCTGATAAACAAATTCAGTAAAGTTGCAAGATACAAAATCGACATACAATAATCAGTAACATTTTTATATACCAATAGTGAACTGACAAAGAAAGAAATCAAGAAGGCAATCCAACTTGCAATGGCTACAAGAATATAACTAGGAATAAATTTAACCAAGGAGGTGAAAGACCTCTACAAGAAAAAAACAAGAAAAACACTGATGAAATAAATTGAAGAGGACACAAACAAATGGAAATATATCCCATGCTCATGGATTAGCAGAATTAATATTGTAAAAATGGCCATACTACCCAAAGAAATCCACAGATTCAATGCAATTCTTATAAAAAACTGATGTAATTTTTCACAGAAATAGAAAAGAAATCTTTAGAAGTTTGTACAAAACCAAAAAAAAAAAAAAAAAGAAAAGAAAAAAAAAAAGAGCCTAAATAGCCAAAGCAATTCTGAATAGAAAAAATAAAACTGGAGGCACCACCTTGAGTGAATTCAAAATATATGAAAAGCCTATAGTAACCAAAATAGTATGACATTGTTATTAAAAAAGACACATAAACCAACAGAACAGAATTGAGAACACAGAAATAAATCTACATATTTACATCCAACTGATTTTTGACTAAGGTGCCAAAAGCATGCATTCGGGAATCGAGACACTTTTCAATAAAGAGTACTGAGAAAAATGGATATTCATATGCAGGACAATGCAACTAGGCCCTTATCTCTCACCATACACAAAAATCAACTCAAGATAGATTAAAAAGCTTAAAAGTGAAACCCCAAAGTATACAACAACTAGAATAATACATAGGGGAAATACTTCAAAGATTGGCCTAGAGAAAGATTTTATGGCTAAGATGTCAAAAGCACAAGCAACTAAAACATAGAGAATTGGAACTACATTAAACTAAAAAGCTTTTACGCAGCAAAGGAAACAATCAACAGAGTAAAGAGAAAAGCCGCATAATAGGAGGGATCATTTGCAACTCTGACATTCATCTGACAATGGATTAGTATCTAGAATACATAGCAAGTTCAAACAACTCAAATAAAAACACTAATAATCTCATTAAAAATTGGAAAAAATACATGAATATACATTTCTCAAAAGAAGAAATACTAATGGCCAACAAGTATGAAAAAAATGCTTAATTATGGGTCCATCATCAGGAAAATGCAAATCAAAACCACAATGAGATATCCTCTTACTCCAGTTAAAATGGCTATTACTGAAAAGTCGAAAAACAACAAATGCTTGTGAGGATGAAGAGAGAGACTCTTACACACTGCAGAGGGAAATATAAATTGGTACAGCCACTCTGAAAAATGGTATGGAGATTTCTCAAAGAACTAAAAGTAAAACTACCCTATGTTTCAGCATTCCTACTACTGGGTATATATCCTGGGGGGAAAATCAGTATATCAAATAACTGCACAGATGTTGGCAAGGATGCATAGAAAAGGGAATGCTTATACACTGTTGGTGGTAATATAAATTAGAACAAACTATGGAAAAGAGTATGAAAATTTCTCAGAAACCTACAAAAAGGACTACCCTTGAACTCAACATTCCCACTACTGGGTATCTACCCAAAGGAAAATAAGTCTTTTTTTTTTTTTTTTTAATCGAAAAGACACTTGCACTGGTATGTTCATTGCAGCACTATTCACAATAGCAAAGTTATGGAATCAATCTAATTATTCATTAATTAATGATAAAATAAAGAAAATGTGGTATATATCTACCATGTAATACTACTCAGTTATAAACAAGAAGGAATGTCTGTTGCAACAACATGGATGGAACTGGAGGCTATTATCTTTAGTATGGAAAGTTAAAACCCGCATGTTCTCACTTATATGAGTGAGCAAAACAATGGGTACACACTTACAAACAAGTGGAATGACAGACATTGTACACTCCAAAAGGTGGGAGAATGGGAAGGATGAGGGATGGAATACTACCTATTGGGTATAAAGTATTCAGGTGAGGGGTACACTAAAAGCCTAGATTTCACCACTACACGATATATCCATGTAACATAACTGTACTTGTACCCCTAAATCTATAAAAATAAAAATTAAATTGAAAAAGACAGCTGTACTCTCATGTTTATTACAGCACTACTCACAACAGAAAATATATGGAATCAATGTGTCAATCAACAAATTGATTTAAAAACTGTGATATACAGATACAATAGAATACTATTTGGCCAGTAAAATAGAATGAAATCATGTCATTTGTAGCAACATGTGTGGAACTGGAAGTCATTATGTTAAGTGAGATAAGCCAGGCACAGAGAAACAAATATGATGTGTTGTCACTCATATGTGGGAGATAAAAAAAAGTTGATGCCATGGAGGTAGAGAGTAAAATGATGAATACCAGAGGCTGGGAAAGGTGTGTGTGTTGTGGGTGGGGAATAAAGAGTGGTTAGTTAATGGGTACAATTATTTCCATTATGTTAGATAGAAGAATTGTGTTCTAATATATGATAGCAGAGTAGGGTAACTATAGTTAAGAACAATGTACTGTTTACTTCAAAATAGCTAAAAGGGAGGAGCTTGACATCTTTCCAATGCGTAAAAATGATAAATATTCAAGTTGATGAATATGGTAAATACCTTAACTTATTAAACATTATATGAATGTAATAAAATATCACATGGCCTCATAAATATGTGCAAATACTATCTGTAAGTAAAAACGCCCTTGATGTTGATCTTGACAATAATTTTTTGAATATGAAATCAAAAACATAGGCAGCAAAAGCAAAAACAAACAGTGGGACTACATCAAATTAAAAAACTTGTTTTTTTGCTTTTTTAACTTTTATTTTACGTTCGGGGTACATGTGCAGGTTTATTACATAGATAAACGTGTCATGGGGGTTTGTTGTGCAGACTATTTCATCATTTGAGTATTAAGCCTAGTACACATTAGTTATTTTTTTGATCCTCTCCCTCCTCCAACTCTCCACCCTAAAATAGGCCCCTGAGTGTGTTATTCCACTCTTATTTGTTCATGTGTTCTTATCATTTAACTCCCACATATAGTGAGAACATGCGGTATTTGGTTTTCTGTTTCTGTGTTAGTTTGCTAAAAATAATGGCCTCCAACTCCATCCATGTCTCTGAAAGGGACATAATCTAGTTCTTCTTTATGGCTGTATAGTATTCCATGTTGTATATGTACCACATTTTCTTTATCCAGTTTATCATTGATGGGCATTTAGGTTGATTCCATGTCTTTGCTATTGTGAAAAATGTCGCAGTGAACACACATGTGTATGTGTCTTTATAATCAAATGATTTATATTCCTTTGGATATATACCCAGTTATGGAGTTGTTGGGTCAAATGGTATTTCTGTCTCTTTTTATTTATTTTTTTATTTTACTTTAAGTTCTGGAATGCATGTGCAGAACGTGCAGGTTTCTTGCATAGGTATATGTGTGCCATGGTGGCTTGCTGCACCTATCAACCCATCACCTAGGTTTTAAGCTCCACAGGGATTGGCTTTTTGTCCTGATACTATCCCTCCTCTCATGACCCCGTCCCTGACAGGCCCTGGTGTGTGTTGTTTCTCTCCTTCTGCCCGTGTGTTCTCATTGTTGAACTCACATTTATGAGTGAGAACATGTGTTTGATTTTCTGTTCCTGTGTTAGTTTGCTGAGGATGATGGCTTCCAGCTTAATCCATGTCCCTGCAAGGGACATATATCTCATTCCCATTCATGGCTGCATAGTATTCCATGGTGTATATGTACCACATTTTCTTTATCCAGTCTATCATTTCTGGGCATTTGTGTTAGTTCCATGTCTTTATTATTGTGAATAGTGTTGCAATAAATGTATGTGTGCATGTGTCTTTATAATGGAATGATTTATATTCCTTTGGGTATATACACAGTAATGGGATTGCTGGGTCAAATGGTAGTTCTAGATTCTTGAGGAATTGCCACGCTGTCTTCCACAATGGCTGAATTAATTTACATTCCCACCAACAGTGTAAAAGCATTCCTATTTCTCCACAGCCTCACAAGCATCTGCTGATTTTTAGTAATCACCATTCTGACTGATGTGAGATGGTATCTCATTGACGTTTTGATTTTCATTTCTCTAATAATTAGTGATGTTGAGCTTATTTTCATATGTTTGTTCACTGCATGTCTTTTTTTGAGAATTGTCTGTTCACATCCTTTGTCTACTTTTTTAATGCGGTTGTTTGTTTTTTTTCTTGTAAATTTGTTGAAGTTCCTTGTAGATTTTGGATATTAGACCTTTGTCAGATGGATAGATTGCAAACCTTTTCTCCCATTTTATACGTTGCCTATTCACTCTGATGATAGTTTGTTTGGCTGTGCAGAAGCTCTTCAGTTTAATTAAATCCAATTTTCAATATTTGCTTTTGTTACAATTGCTTTTGGCAATTTCATCATAAAATATTTGCCCATGCCTATGTCCTGAATGGTATTACCTAAGTTTTCTTCTAGGGCTTTTATGGTTTTTGGTTTTATATTTGTTTTTAATGTATCTTGAGTTAAATTTTGTATAAGGTTTAAGGAAGGGGTCTGGTTTTAGTTTTCTGCATATGGCTAGCTAGTTTTTCCAGCACCATTTATTAAATAGGGAATCCTTTCCCCATTGCTTGTTTTTGTCAGGTTTGTCAAAGATCAGATAGCTGTAGACGTGCAGTCTTATTTCTGAAATCTCTATTCTATTCCATTGGTCAATGTTTCTGTTTTTGTACCAGTACCATGCTGTTTCAGTTACTGTAGCTTTATACTGTAGTTTGAAGTCAGGTAGCATGATGCCTCCAGCATTGTTCTTTCGGCTTAGGATTGTCTTGGCTATACAGGCTTTTTTGTGGTTCCATATGAGTTTTTAAGTAGTTTGTGTTTTTCTAATTCTGAGAAGAATGTCAATGGTAGTTTGATGGGAATAGCCTTGAATCTATAAATTACTTTAGGCTTCATGGCCATTTTAACAATATTAATTATTTCTATTTATAAGGATGGAATCTTTTCCCATTTGTGTCTTCTCTTAGTTCCTTCAGCAATGGTTCATAGTTCTCCTTGAACAGTTCCTTCACATCTCTTGTTAGCTGTATTCCTAGGTATTTTATTCTTTTTGTAGCAATTGTAAATAAAAGTTCATTCATGATTTGGCTCTCCACTTGTCTATTGTTGGTTTGTAAGAATTATTGTGATTTTTGTACATTGATTTTGTATCCTGAGATTTTACTGAAGTTGCTTATCAGCTTAAGAAGCTTTTGGGCTGAGATGATGGAGTTTTCTAAATATAGAATCATGTCATCTGCCAACAGAGACAATTTGACTTTCTATCTTCCTATTTGAATACCCCTTATTTATTTCTCTTGCCTGATTTCCCTGGGCAGAACTTCCAACACTCTGTTTAACAGGAGTGGTGAGAGAGGGCATTTTTGTTTTTTGCAAGCTTTAAAAAAGAATGCTTCCAGCTTTTTCCCATTCAGTATGATATTGGCTGTGGGTTTATCATAAATAGCTCTTATTATTTTGAGATATGTTCATCAATACCTAGTTTATTGAGAGTTTTTAACATGAAGGAATGTTGAATTTTATCGGAGGCCTTTTCTGCATCTAATGAGACATTCATAGGTTTTTTGTCATTTGTTCTGTTGATGTGATAAATTACATTTATTAATTTGAATATGTTGAATCAGCCTTGCATCCCAGGTAGAAAGCCAACTTGATCATGGTAGATAAGCTTTTTGATGTGCTGCTGGATTCAGTTTGCTGGTATTTTACTGAGGATTTTTGCATTGATGTTCATCAGGAATATTGGCCTGAAGTTTTCTTTTTCTGTTGTGTCTCTGCAAAGTATCAGATGGTATCAGGATGATGCTGGCCTCATAAAATGAGTTAGGGAGGAGTTCCTCCTTTTTCATTGTTTGGAATAGTTTCAGAGGGTATGATACGTACTGATACGGAAGGGAAGTGCTGGGAAGGGAAGGGAAGGGAATGGAATGGTCCCTTTAAGTAATAAGCAAGGAGGGAAGGAAAGTGCTGGGTGTAAGAGGGCATAGTCCCTGGCTAGAGCTTCACCCCCGGGCCTGGGCACACAGATCTAGGTGAGGACAGGCAGTTTTTGTTTTTCTGCCCAAATGTTGCATTTTCCAAGACCACCCTAGCCTGCCACACCCCCATCCTGTGCCTATTAAAAAAAAACCCAAACCCTAACAAGCAGACACACAAGCAGCTAGACATCAAGAGGAACACATCGGCAAAAGAAGACACAGGTGGCTGGGTGTCGAGAGGAACACATCAGTAGAGGAAAACACAGGAGGCTGTATGTCGAGAGGAACACACAGATAGGCACTGCCCCACCAGCAGGCCACCAACTGGCAGAATGATGTCGAGGTTGGCTGGCATAGTTGAAAGAGAGCTTGGGCCACCAAGCAGTTTGACTCTGGGGAAAACTATCTAACTTCTGGTTCCTCCTCCATCTGCTGAGAGCTACTTCCCCTCAATTAAACCTTGCACTCATTCTCCAAGCCCATGTGTGATCTGATTCTCCCAGCACACCGAGGCAAGAACCCTGGGATACAGAAAGCCCTCTGTCCCTGTGATAAGACAAGGTGGTCTAATTTAGCTGACTAACGCAAGCCGCCTACAGATGGCTAAACTAAGAGAACAACCGGTAACATATGCCCGCTGGGACTTCAGCTGTAAACATTCACCCCTAGGCACTGCTGTGGAGTTGGAGCCCTACAGCCTGCCCATCTGTAAGCTCCTCTAGAGGTCTGAGCAGTGGGGCACTGACAAAGTGAGACACACCTCCATCGCATGCCCTGCGAGGGGTACAGGAGATAGATTCCCTTGTTAGTACCAGCTCCTCTTTGTACCTCTGTTACAATTTGGCTGTGAATCCATTTGTTTCTGGGCTTTGTTTTTGGTTGGTAGGTTATTTATTACTGCCTCAATCTCAGAGCATGTTATTGGCTTATTCAGGGATTTGACTTATTCCTGGTTTAGTCTTCGGAGAGTGTATGTGTCCAGGAATTTATCTATTTCTTCTAGACTTTCTAGTTTATTTGCATAGAGGCATTTATAGTATTCACTGATGGTAGTTTGTATCTCGGTTGGGTCCCTCTATTATTTTTTATTGTGTCTATTTGATTCTTCTCTCTTTTCTTCTTTATTAGTCTAGCTAGTTATGCACCGGTTTTATTACTTTTTTTAATTCAGCTCTTGAATTTATTAATTTTAAGGTGTTTTATGTCTCTATCTCCTTCAGTTCCTCTCTGATCTTATTTTTTTGCCTTTTGCTAGCTTTTGGATTTTTTTGCCCTCGCTTCTCAGTTTGATTATTTGTGATGTCAGGGTGTTGGTTTCAGATCTTTCTAGCTTTCTGATGTGGGCATTTAGAGCTATAAATTTCCCTCTTAACACTGCTTTAATTGTGTCCCAGAGATTCTGGTATGTTGTCTTTGTTCTTGTTGGTTTCAATGAACTTTTTTATTTCTACTACCTTAATTTCATTATTTACCCAGGAGTCATTCAGGAGCAGGTTGTTCAATTTCCATGTAGTTGTGTGGTTTTGAGTGAGTTTCTTATTCTTGAGTTCCAATTTGATTGCACTGTGGTCTGACAGACTGTTTCTTATTATATCAGTTATTTTACATTAGCTGAGGAGTGTTTTACTTCCAATTACGTGGTCAATTTTAGAATAAGTTCCATGTGGTACTGAGAAGAATGTATATTCTGTTGTTTTTGGGTGGAGAGTCCTGTCAATATCTAACAGGTTCGCTTGATCCAGAGCTGAGTTCAAGTCCCGAATATCCTTGTTAATTTTCTGTCTTCTTGATCTTTCTAATATTGACAGTGGGATGTTAAAGTCTTCCATTATTGTTATGTGGGAGTTTAAGTCTCTTTTTAGGTCCCTAAGAGCTTGCTTTATAAATCTGAGTGCTCCTGTATTGGATATCTATATATTTAGGAGAGTTAGCTCTTCTTGTTGAATTGATCCCTTTACCACTATGTAATGCTCTTCTTTTTTCTTTACTGATCTTTGTTGGTTTAAAGTCTGCTTTGTCAGAGAGTAAGATTGAAACCCCTGATTTTTATTGCTTTTCATTTGCTTGGTAAATATCTCTCCATCTCTTTATTTTGAGCCTCTGTGTGTCTTGCACATGAGATGGATCTCTTGAATCAAGCACACCAATGAGTCTTTTTTTTTATTTTCTATTATTATTATTATTATTATTATTATTATTATTATTATTATTATTTATTATTATACTTTAAGTTCTAGGGTACATGTGCATAACGTGCAGGTTTGTTACATATGTATACATGTGCCATGTTGGTGTGCTGCACCCATCAACTCGTCAGCACCCATCAGTTCATCATTTATATCAGGTATAACTCCCCAATGCAATCCCTCCCCCCTCCCCCCTCCCCATGATAGGCCCCAGTGTGTGATGTTCCCCTTCCCGAGTCCAAGTGAGCTCATTGTTCAGTTCCCACCTATGAGTGAGAACATGCGGTGTTTGGTTTTCTCTTCTTGTGATAGTTTGCTAAGAATGATGGTTTCCAGCTGCATCCATGTCCCTACAAAGGACGCAAACTCATCCTTTTTTATGGCTGCATAGTATTCCATGGTGTATATGTGCCACATTTTCTTAATCCAGTCTGTCACTGATGGACATTTGGGTTGATTCCAAGTCTTTGCTATTGTGAATAGTGC
>NC_045445.1:72872401-72890549 GCF_002776525.5 Piliocolobus tephrosceles
GCAGGCAGACTGCCCCTTCTCAGATCTCAACCTCCGTGTTGGGAGATCCCCTGCTCTCTTCAAAGCTGTCAGACAGAGTCGTTCGCGTTTCACAGGCTTCTCCTCCTTTAGCTGAGCCCTGTCCCCAGAGGCGCAGTCTACAGAGACAGGCAGGTTTCCTTGAGCTGCTGTGAGCTCCACCCAGTTCCAGCTTCCCAGCGGCTTTAGTTACCTACTTAAGCCTCAGCGATGGCAGGCGCCCCTCCCCCAGCCTCGCTGCTGCCTTGCGGTTAGATTGCCGCAGACTGCTGTGTTAGCAAGGAGAGAGGCTCCGTGGGCGTGGGACCCTCCCGGCCAGGTGTGGGATACAATCTCCGGTGTGCCGGTGTTACAGCGCAGTATTGGGGTGGGAGTTACCCGATTTTCCAGGTGTTGTGTGTCTCAGTTCCCCTGGCTAGGAAAAGGGACTCCCTTCCCCCTCGCGCTTCCCAGGTGAGGCGATGCCTCGCCCTGCTTCAGCTCTCGCTGGTCAGGCTGCAGCAGCTGACCAGCACCGATTGTCCGGCACTCCTGAGTGATATGACCCCAGTACCTCAGTTGAAAATGCAGAAATCGCCGGTCTTCTGTGTCGCTCGCGCTGGGAGATGGAGACTGAAGCTGTTCTTATTCGGCCATCTTGCTCCGCCCCCTCAGGACCCTGTAGCTTTAACCCATAATGCAGCCTGCCATCCTTAGCTGATTGTTCCAATTGGTAGAGGCTCTGCATTTCTTTGGAGTGGAGCTCTAAGGGATAAGTGATAGGCACTCTACCATTGCCACTTCCAAGGTCCCTACCCCTGCTGCCCCCACTGAGGTGGAATCAAAAAGTCTAAGCTTGACCCAGGGCTGTGGTGCACAGCCCAGGAGTGGCAAGGCAAGATTTCTACCAGCACTCAATCTGGAGAGCAGCCCACACTCTCAGAGCATGAATGCAAGCATGAGGAAATACAGAGGACTAATGCAGCTAAGTAAGAGCCTATCTATTGATCATTATACTTAATGGCCTTATATAAGATAGCAGCCCAAATTACCACACCAAAAATACTTTTTAAATATATTCCACTAAGAAACCATGGACAAAGATTCAGCCACAAGTAAAGACCCTGAACAAAGCCTACACCCTCTGTAAACATCCAGAAAAAAAAATGAATTGTCTATATCCAAACACAACAGTTGAAGGAACATCAGACCACACAGATAAAAACCAGCACAAAAACTTTGATAACTGTAAAAGCTAGAGTATCTTCTTACCTCCAAACAACCACATTAGCCCCCCAGCAATGGTTCTTAATATGAATTAAATGACTAAAATGACCAACAAAGAATTCACAATTTGGATGGCAGCAAAAATCATTCAGATTCAGAAGAAAGTTGAAATATAATCCAAGGAATCTAGGGAATCCAATAAAATTATAAGATACCAGAAAGATTAAATATACATTATAAAAATAAATAAAACTGATATGATAGAGATTTTAAAAAGGGCTCACTATAAGAATTCTAAAACACAATCAAAAGTATTAACAACAGAATAGAGCAAGCTGAAAAAAGTCTCAGACCTCAAAGACTTCTTTTAAAATTCAACTCGGTCAGACAAAAATAAAGAAACAATAATTTTTAAAAAAAACAAAACCCCCCAAAAATATGGAATTATGTAAAGAGACCAAAACTATGACTCACTGGAATCCCTGGAAATGAGGGCGAGTAAGCAAGCAACTTTTAAAACCTATTTCAGGATATCATCCATAAAAATATTTCAAACTTTGCTAGAGAGATTGATATTCAAATTCAGGAAATTTACAGAAACTCTGTGAGATACTGTGAAAGGCGTCCATCCCCAAGACATATAGTCATCAGATTCTCCAAGGTCAATAATAATAATAATAATAATAATAATAATAATGCAGGCATTTAGAGAGAAGGGGCAAGTCATCTACAAAGGGAACTTCATCAGTCTAACAGTGGACATTTCAGCAGAAACCCTACAAGCCAGAAGAGATTGGGGACTTATATCCCTAAAAATATAAAAATAAAAATATACAAAAGACTTCATGACTAAAACACTTGGAACCAACCCAAATGCCCATCAGTGATAGAATGGATAAAGAAAATTGGGCACACTTATGTCATGGAATACTATGCAGCCATAAAAAAATGAGATCATATCCTTTGCAGAGACATGGATGAAGCTGGAAATCATCATTCTCAGCAAATGAATACAGGAACAGAAAACCAAACACTGCATGTTCTCACTCATAAGTGGGAATTGAACAATGAGAACACATGGACACAAGGAGGGAAATAGCACATACCTTGTCAAGGGGCGGGGGTCACCCATGAACCCTTGAATGTCACCCTTGAATGAAACCCTCATTTCCAGGGATTCCAGTGAGACATAGTTTTGGTCTCTTTACATAATGCCATATTTTTGGGGGGCTTTGTTTATTTTAAAAATTATTGTTTCTTTATTTTGTCTGACCGAGTTGAATTTTAAAAGAAGTCTTTGAGGTCTGAGACTTTTTTCAGCTTGCCCTATTCTGTTGTTAATACTTTTTATTGTGTTTTAGAATTATTGTAGTGATCCCTTTTTAAAATCTCTATCATATCAGTTTTATTTATTTTTATAATGTATAATTTAATCTTTCTGGTGAAAGGGCTTGTCAAGGGGTGGGGGTCAAGGGAAGGGAGATCATTAGGACAAATACCTAATGCGTGCGGGGCTTAAAACCTAGGTGCTAGGTTGATGGGTGTAGCAAACCACCATGGAACATGTATACCTACATAACAAACCTGCATATTCTGCACATGTATCCCAGAATTTAAAGCAAAATTTAAAAATTAAAAATAAATAAAAATTAATTTTATAAGTATTTTATATTTATTAAAATATTTTATAAATATAAAGATACAAATATTAATAATAAATATAAAAATATAAAAAGTATGTAGGGGCCTACATACTTGAAACAAATTTCAACCAAAAATTTTATATCCAGCCAAACTAAGCTTCAGAAGCAAAAAAGAAATACAATCTGTTTCAGACAAAAAAGTGCTAAGGGAATTTCTTACCACCAGGGAGTGCTAAACACAGAAACAAAAGACTATTACAGGCCAACACAAAAACTCAGTGTACCACATAGACCATTTAGACTATAAAGCAATGATACAATTAAGTCTGCATAACAACAAGCTAACAATATGATGACAGGATCAAATCTGCACATGTCAATTTTAACTTTGAATGTAAATGGGCTAAATGTCCCAATTAAAAAACATAAGGTGACTACTTAGATAAAGATGTGGGGACCCAATTTTATGCCGTCTGCAGGAAACCCATCTCACAAGAAAGGATACACATAGGCTCAAAGTAAAGGGATGTGGAAAGACTTATCAAGTAAACAGAAAATAAAGAGCAGTGTTTGCTATTCTAATTTTAGGTAAAACAGACTTTAAACCAACAAGGATCCAAAAAGACAAAGAACAACATTACATGATAGCAAAGGGTTCAATTCCACAAGTAGACTTAACCATTCTAAATATATATGTACCCAATGCTGGAGCACCCAGGTTTATTAAACAAGTTCCTAGAGACTTACAAAGACACTTAAATAACCACATAAAAATAGTGGGATAATTCAGTTGCCCACTCACAACATTAGACAGATCATTGAGGCAGAATAGTATCCAAAATATTCTGGATCTACCTTCCACACTTGAGCAAATGAACCCATCAGATATCTACTGAACACTCCACTCAAAAACAACAGAATATTAGCTTGCAGTGAGCTGAGATCTGGCCACTGCACTCCAGCCTGGGCGACAAAGTGAGACTCCGTCTCAAAAAAAAAAAAAAAAAAAAAGAATATTAATTATTCTTATTTGCAAATGGCACATTCTCTAAAATTGGCCACATGCTCAGCCATAAATCAATTCTCAACAAATTTTATAAACAGAAATTAAACCAACCACTCTCAGAGTACAGTGAAATACAAATAGAAACCAACACCGAGCTCTCTCAAAACCATGTAATTACATGGAAATTCAAAAATGTACTGCTGCATGACTTTTGGATAAATAATGAAATTAAAGTAGAAATCAATAAATTCTTTGAAAGTAATGAAAACACATATAGAACATACCAGAATATCTGAGACAAATCTAAACCAATGGTAAAAATGTTGATAACACTAAACACCGACATCAAACACAAAGAACTCAAATTAGCAGCCTAATATTACATCTATATAAATGTAAAACAAGAGCAAACCGACAAAAGACCTAGAAGAATAACAGAGATAACCAAAGTCAGAGTTGAACTGAACAAAATAGAGACACGAAAAAACATACAAAAGACAAATGAAACCAAAAGTTTCTTCTTTAAAAGAATAAACAAGACTGATAAGATACTAGCTACACTAATAAAAAAGTTAGAAGATCTAAATAAGCACAATCAGAAATGACAATGTGGATGTTAACACCAACCCCACAGAAATACAAACAACCCTAAAAGACTACTACAATCACCTCTATGCACACAAACTAGGAAACCTAAAAGAAATGTATAGATTCCTGGAAACTTACAATTTCCCAAAATTGAACCAGGAAAAAAGTGAAACCCTGAGCAGATCAAAAATGAGTTCCAAAATTGAGTTACTAATAAGAAACCTACTAATCATAACAAGCTCTGGACCAGCCATATTTATAGCTGATTCTACCAGATGTATAAAAAAGAGCTGATACAAATCCTACTGAAATTATTCCAAAAAGTGAGTGGGAGGGACTCCTCCTTACTCATTCTACGAGGCCAGCATCATTCTGATACCAAAACCTGGCAGAGACACAGTGAGAAAAGAAAACTTTAGGCCAATACCCTAATGAACATAGGTGCAAAATTCTTCAACAAAATACTAGCAAATCAAATCCATCAGCACATCAAAAAGCTAATCCACCAAGATCAAGTAGGCTTCATACCTGAGATGCAAGGTTGGTTCAACATACTTGAATCAATAAATGTGGTTCACTAGATAAACAGAGCTACTAACAAAAAACACATGATTATCTCAATAAATACAGAAAAGGTTTTTGACAAAACTCATTGTCCCTTAATGTTAAAAACTCTCAATAAACTAGGTATTGAAGAAACATACCTCAAAATAATAGGGGTCATCTGTGACAGTCAACATCATACTGAAAGGGCAAAATGCTCCAAACATACCCCTTGAGAACTAGAATAAGGTTACCCACTCTCACCCTTCCTATTTAACATGGTGCTGGTAGTCCTAGCCAGAGAAAACAGGCAAAAGAAAAAAATAAAAGGCTTCTAAATAGGAAGAAATGAAGCTAAACTATCTCTCTTCACAGATGTTGTAATTCATCACCTAGAAAACAACATAGTCTCTGACCATAGGCTACTGAACAATTTCAGCAAAGTTTCAGGATACAAAATTAATGTAGAAAACTCAGTAGCATTTATTCATCAATAATGTTCAAGCTGATAGCCAAACAAATAATAATTTCATTCACAATATCCACAAAAATAACAAAATACCTAAGAAAACAGCTAATTAAGGCAGTAAAAGAGTGCTACAATGGTTATTACAAAACAATACTGAAAGAAATTAGAAACAAGACAAACAAATGGCAGAAATGTTCTATACTCATGTATAGGAAGAGACAATATTGTTAAAATGGTCATAGTACTCAAAGCAATATAAAGATTAAAAACTATTCTTATCAAACCACCGATGACATTTTTCACAAAATTATAAAAAAAAATTATTCTAAAATTTATATGGAAAGTAATTCCCAAATCTTTCTCATCAAGCTTTTTGGTTAGTCCATTTGCCCTAATAGTTTTTTTTTTTTTTTATTACCTCAGTCAGCAGTAATTAATATATCTTCCTGTAAATATTTTCAGTGAAAACCCCGTGACTACCTGCTTTTCACTGGGTTCCAAGTTATAAAGAACAAAGGCAAACATTTTGGCCTGGTCTTCCAGAGAGCCATTATACTGGAGAAAATAAATAATTACAATGTTTTGTAATTGAAATACATTCAGCTACCTTCTGTACTGAGAATGTAAATGGGTATTTCCAAGACTATTGCTGAAATGTGGAGTAGAGGAGGGGACCAGAGTTTGGTTAAAACACCAAAAATCTTGTTGTTCTTACTGAAATTTAGTTATTTTTTTCTTGCTTAAGCATTTTTCTGGTGGATGTATACTTTTAGTTATTTTTTAGAGCTCAAAAGCAGTTGATTCTGACATATATTGTCAGTTTTTTATTGCTTTCTTGCAGAAATAAACTTTTGAAGTATTTTAATTCACTATTTTTGCATGGTTTAGCATGTTCTTAAATAGTTAATCATTCATTTACCATATGACCCAGAAATCCTACTCTTAGTGATTTAACCTTAAAAGATAATAATTTTGTTTATATATATGTTATGTTTATATTTATATATAAACCTATCCACAATTATTTGTAGCAATTTTATTTATAATTTCTAAGAAATAGAAACAATCCAATGTCTTTCTGTGTGTGAAAAAATATACAGTGGTACATTCATACAATAAAATACTTTCCAGCAGTAGAAAGAAATAAGCTACTCATACACACAGCTTGGATAAATATGAATATCATTTTCATGAGTTACAGAAGTAAGTCTCAAAGGTCATATATTGCATGATTCAATTTATACAACATAATCAGAAATATAGAAAAATAGTGATAGAGACTGATTGCGGGTTTCGAGGAGTTAGCAATGAGAAGCATCAGTATACAGGAATAGCGAGATGGCATTAAATGGGTAAAGAAAATATTATGTAATCTGATTATAGTGGTGGCTACATAAACCAGTATGTTAAAATTTGTATAACTGAAAATGAAATGAATGTTAATTTTACTGTATATTGATTAGGAAATATTTCTGTGATATTTTATTGTTTTTCTTATTTTATTTTAAGTTCTGAGATACATGGGATACATGTGCAGGATGTGCAGGTTTGTTACATAGGTATACATGTGCCATGGTGGTTTGCCACATGCATCAACCCATCATTTAGGTTTTAAGATCTGCATGAATTAGGTATTTGTCCTAATGATATATCTCCTCTTGCACCCTATTCCCTGACAGGACCCAGTGTTTGATGTTCCTGTCCCTGTGTCCATGTGTTCTCATTGTTCAACTCCCACTTATGAGGGAGAGCATGTGGTGTTTGGTTTTCTGTTCCCGTGTTAGTTTGCTGAGGATGGTGGTTTCCAACTTCATCCATGTCCCTGCAAAGGACATAAACTCATTCTTCTTTATGGCTGCATAGTATTCCATGGTGTATATGTGCCACATTTTCTTTATCCAGTCTATCATTGGAGGGTTTTTGGGTTGGGTTCCAAGTCTTGGCTATTGTAAATATTGCTGCAAAAAACAGCAATGTTGAACTCCCCGCCCCCCATCAAGCTCGAGCATCCCAGGTGGAGCTCAGACTGCTGTGCTGGGCGAGAAATTCAAGCCAGTGGATCTTAGCTTGCTGGGCTCCATGGAGCTGGAACCCATTGAGCCAGACCACTTGGCTCCCTTGCTTCAGCCCCCTTTCCAGGGGAGTGAATGGTTGTGTCTTGCTGGCGTTCCAGGCACCAATGGGGTATGAAAAAAAAAAAAAAAAAAGCATGCGGCTAGCTCAGTGTCTGCCCAATTAGCCTCCCAGTTTTGTGCTTGAAACCCAGGTACCTGCTGGTATAGGCACCGGAGGGAATCTCCTGGTCTGCGAATTACAAAAACCGTGAGAAAAGCACAGTATTTGTGCCAGGGTGCATGGCACAGTCCCTAATGGCTTCCCTTGGCTAGGAGTGGGAGTTCCCTGACCCTTTGCACTTCCTGGGTGTGGCTATGCCCCACCCTGCTTTAGCTGGCCCTCCTTGGGCTGCAACCACTGTCCAACCAGTCCCAATGAGATGAACCGGGTACCTTAGTTGGAAACGCAGAAGTCACTCACCTTCTGCGTCAATCTCGCTGGGAGCTATTTTTTTTTTAATTTGAGATGGAGTCTGACTCACTCTGTTGCCTAGGCTGTAGTGCAGTGGCATAATCTCAAATCATTGCAACCTCCACCTCCCAAGTTCAAGTAATTCTCCTGCCTCAGCCTTTCGAGTAGCTGGGATTACAGGAGTGTGCCACTGTGCCTGGCTAATTTTTGTATTTTTCATAGAGACAGGGTTTCAACATGTTGGCTAGGCTGGTCTTCAACTCCTGACCTCAAGTGATCTGCCCTCCTTGTCCTCCCAAAGTGCTAGGATTACAGCAACGAGCCACTGCACCCACCCAGAAAACCTTTTTCTGATGAGTAGAAGAAAAAATGCATTTAACAATAACAAAGAGATTATACTACACAGAAGAAATGACTAAAATGAAACCTTGAAACAACACATCACCAAATGAAGTTAAACAGACTTCAAACCAGAATTGGAACAAAGACAAATAAAAGAGATGACATTGTATGGTAATTTTCTCAGTGGAAATAAACAAGACACACAACAGCTTAATAATGGAGTTTAGGCTATAAAAAATAACAATAGCACCAAAAAACTATTGCCTTAACAGATTTGTGCCAAAGTAAGTGAATTTGTTGCTGCTGACCTAATAGACAAAGTATCTGGCCCAAATGAGGGACTGAAGGAACTGTGGTGGTTGATACTGAGTATCAACTTGAATGGATTGAAGGATGCGAAAGTATTGTTCCTGGGTGTGTCTGTGAGGATGTTGCCAAAGGAGATTAACATTTGAGTCAGTGGATTGGGAAAGGCAGATCCACCTTCAGTCCGGGTGGGCACAATCTAATCAGCTGCCCATGTGGCCAGAATAAAAGCAGGCAGAAGAACATGAAAAGACTAGACTGGTTTTGTCTTCTGGCCTACATCATTCTCCCATGTTGAATGCTTCCTGCCCTAGAACATTGGACTCCAAATTGTTCAGCTTTTGAACTTGAACTAGCTTCCTAGCTCCTCAGCTTGGAGACATCTTATTGTGGGACCTTACCTTGTTATTGTGTGAGTCAATACTCTTTAACAAGCTTCCCTTTACATATACATCTATTCTATTAGTTCTGTCTCTCTAAAGAAGCCTGAGTAATACAAGAATCAAATCAAATTCAGAATCCATTGTGTTTCATACTGGTTAGCTTGGCTGCTAGCCAAAATGGAGTAATAGGGATCAGATTTACCATCCCACTGGAAATTACAAAAACCATGAAAATGTGTGTGTGTGTTTTTGTGTGTTTGTATAAAACCTAAACTTTTTTATTTTTCAAAGATTTGTTATTATTTTTTAAGATATGGGTTCTCACTCTGCTGCCCAGAGTAGTCTCAAACTCCTGGACTCAAATCATTCTTCCACCTCAGCCTCCTAAGTAGCTTGGTGTATTTGTCCATTTTCACCCTGCTATAAAGAAATACCTGAGGGGTGAAGCAAGATGGCCGAATAGGAAGAGCTGAAGTCTTCAGCTCCCAGCGCAAAGGACACAGAAGATGGGTGAGTTCTGCATTTTCAAATGAGGAACTGGGTTCCTCTCACTAGGGAGTGCTGGACAATGGATGCTGGTCAGCTGCTGCAGCCCGACCAGGGAGAGCTGAAGCGGGGTGAGGGATCGCCTCACCTGGGAAGCCCAAGGGGGAAGGGAATCCTTTTTCCTAGCCAGGGGAACTGAGACACACAACACCTGGAAAATCAGGTAACTCGCACCCCAATACTGCACTTTACCAAGGGTCTTAGCAAATGGCACACCAGGAGATTATATCCCATGCCTGGCTGGGAGGGTTCCACACCCACAGAGCCTCCCTCATTGCTAGCACAGCAGCCTGCAATCTAACCACAAGGCAGCAGCGAGGCTGGGGGAGGGGGCGCCCATCATTGCTGAGGCTTAAGTAGGTAAACAAAGCCACTGGGAAGCTCGAACTGGGAGGAGCCCACAGCAGCTCAAGGAGGTCTGCCTGCCTCTGTAGACTCCACCTCTGGGGACAGGGCACAGCTAAACAAACAAACAAACAAACAAAAAAGCAACAGAAACCTCTGCAGATGCAAACGACCCTGTCTAACAGCTTTGAAGAGAGCAGTGGATCTCCCAACACGGAGGTTGAGATCAGAGAATGGACGGACTGCCTGCTCAAGTGGGTCCCTGACCCCTGAGTAGCCTAACTGGGAGACATCCCCCACTAGGGGCAGACCGACACCTCACACAGTGGGGTACAACCCAAGATGAAGCCTCCAAAGCAAAAATCAGACAGGTACACTCGCTGTTCAGCAATATTCTATCTTCTGCAGTCTCTGCTGCTGATACCCAGGCAAACAGGGTCTGGAGTGGACCTCAAGCAATCTCCAACAGACCTACAGCTGAGGGTCCTGACTGTCAGAAGGAAAACTAACAAACTGGAAGGACACCCACACCAAAACCCCATCAGTACATCACCATCATCAAAGACCAAAGGCAGATAAAATCACAAAGATGGGGAAAAAGCAGGGTAGAAAAGCTGGAAATGAAAAAAAATGCAAAAAATCAGAGTGCATCTCCGCCTCCAAAGGAATGCAGCTCATCGCCAGCAATGGATCACACCTGGACGGAGAATGACTTTGACGAGTTGGGAGAAGAAGGCTTCAGTCCATCAAACTTCTCAGAGCTAAAGGAGGAACTACGTACCCAGGGCGAAGAAAATAAAAATCTTAAAAAAGACAGGGATGCCCTCTCTCACGACTCCTATTCAACATAGTGTTGGAAGTTCTGGCTAGGGCAATCAGGCAAGAGAAAGAAATCAAGGGTATTCAGTTAGGAAAAGAAGAAGTCACATTGTCCCTGTTTCCAGATGACATGATTGAATATTTAGAAAACCCCAGCATCTCAGCCCAAAATCTCCTTAAGCTGATAAACAGCTTCAGCAAAGTCTCAGGATACAAAATTAATGTGCAAAAATCATAAGCATTCTTATACACCAATAACAGACAAACAGAGACCCAAATCATGAATGAACTTCCATTCACAATTGCCTCAAAGAGAATAAAATACCTAGGAATCCAACTTACAAGGGATGTAAAGGACCTCTTCAAGGAGAACTACAAACCACTGCTCAGTGAAATAAAAGAGGACGCAAACAAATGGAAGAACATACCATGCTCATGGATAGGAAGAATCAATGTTGTGAAAATGGCCATACTGCCAAAGGTAATTTATAGATTCAAAGTTATCCCCATCAAGCTACCAATGAGTTTCTTCACAGAATTGGAAAAAACTGCTTTAAAGTTCATATGGAACCAAAAAAGAGCTCACATTACCAAGACAATCCTAAGTCAAAAGAACAAAGCTGGAGACATTATGCTACCTGACTTCAAACTATACTACAAGGCTACAGTAATCAAAACAGCATGGTACTGGTACCAAAACAGAGATATAGACCAATGGAACAGAACAGAGTCCTCAGAAATAATATCACACATCTACAGCCATCTGATATTTGACAAATCTGACAAAACCAAGAAATGGGGAAAAGATTTCCTATTTAATAGATGGTGCTGGGAAAATTGGCTAGCCACAAGTAGAAAGCTGAAAATGGATCCTTTAAGTATTCCTTATATGAAAATTAATTCAAGATGAATTAGACACTTAAATGTTAGACCTAATACCATAAAAACCCTAGAAGAAAACCTAGGTAATAGGTTTTCAGGACTTAGGCATGGGAAAGAACTTCATGTCTAAAACACCAAAAGCAACAGCAACAAAAGCCAAAATTGACAAATGGGATCTAATTAAACTAAACAGCTTCTGCACAGCAAAAGAAACTACCATCAGAGTGAACAGGCAACCTACAGAATGGGAGAAAATTTTTGCCATCTACTCATCTGTCAAAGGGCTAATATCCAGAACCTACAAAGAACTCAAACAAATTCACAAGAAAAAAACAAACAACCCCATCAAAAAGTGGGCAAAGGATATGAACAGACATTTCTCAAAAGAAGACATGCGTACAGCCAACAGACACATGAAAAAATGCTCATCATCACTGGCCATCAGAGAAATGCAAATCAAAACCACAATGAGATACCATCTCACACCAGTTAGAATGGCAGAAAAGTCAGGAAACAACAGGTGCTGGAGAGGATGTGTTAAAATAGGAACACTTTTACACTGTTGGTGGGATTGTGAACTAGTTCAATCATTATGGAAAACAGTATGGCGATTCCTCAGGGATCTAGAACTAGAAGTGCCATATGACCCAGCCATCCCATTACTGGATATATACCCAAAGGATTAAAAATCATGCTGCTATAAAGACACATGCACACATATGTTCATTGAGGCACTATTCACAATAGCAAAGACTTGGAATCAACTCAAATGTCCATCAGTGACAGACTGGATTAAGAAAATGTGGCACATATACAACATGGAATACTATGCAGCCATAAAAATGGATGAATTCGTGTCCTTTGTAGGGACATGGATGCAGCTGGAAACCACCATTCTCAGCAAACTATGGCAAGAACAGAAAACCAAGCACCGCATGTTCTCACTCATAGGTGGGAACTGTAAAATGGACACTTGGACTCGGGAAGGGGAACATCATACACTGGGGCCTATTATGACGAGGGGGGAAGGGGAAAGGGATTGCATTGGGAGTTATACCTGATGTAAATGACGAGTTGATGGGTGCTGACGAGTTGATGGGTTCTGACGAGTTGATGGGTGCAGCACACCAACATGGCACAAGTATACATATGTAACAAAACTGCACGTTATACACATGTACCCTAGAACTTAAAGTATAATAATAATAGTAATAATAATAATAATAATAAAAAGAAAAATATTCATCACACACACACAAAAAATACCTGAGACTGGGTAAATCATAAAAGCAAGAGGTTTAATTGATTCACAGTTCCACATGACTGTGGAGGCCTCAGGAAACTTAAAATCACAGCAGAAGACAAAAGCGAAGCAAGGACCTTCCTCACATGGTGGCAGGAGAGAGAAGAGAAAGTGAAGCGGAAAGAACCTCTTGTAAAATTATCAGATCTCATGAGAACTCACCCACTATCGTGAGAACAGCATGGGGAAAACAGCTCCCAAGATTCAATCCCCCCACCGACCAAGTACCTTCCTTGACACATGGAGATTAAAATTTGAGATGAGATTTGCGTGGGGACACGGAACCATACCATATTATCTGGTCCCTGTCCCCTCCCAAATTTTATGCTGTCACATTTCAAAACACAATCATGAGAACATAAGCCACTGTACCTAGCAAAACAAAAGCTTCTGATTCTCTGACCATCAGGCAAGGAAGGAGGACAATATCTGAGAGATGGTGAAATAATAAACTGAGCCCAATCACTGCTTGAGTTTACTACATTGAGAGAGTTTTACAGCCACAGCACA
Source organism: Piliocolobus tephrosceles (assembly GCF_002776525.5). NCBI lineage: Eukaryota > Metazoa > Chordata > Mammalia > Primates > Cercopithecidae > Piliocolobus > Piliocolobus tephrosceles. Next base: position 72,885,837 of record NC_045445.1, read on the forward strand.
ATAAGCAGGGCTTGCTGAGCTAAAGAAACAAAGCTGACAGAACAGAGGTCCAAAGTAGCTAAAGTTTACAGAACAGAGTACTGAGGAAGAGAGAGCTTCACAGAGAGAGAATTAAAGAGAACTGCTGGGTTCCTCTCATGTATTCACCAAAGTACTAATCACTGCATGCATATGAGAGAGCTACTACCTGTGTACAGGTAAAGAATCACCTGAAAGGATTAAAGGAAAGAGTAGCCAGCACACTCAAAGGCACAACACACACACACACACACACACACACACGCACACATATAGTAATAGCATCTGTGCCCACCAGCCAAAAGGAAAACCTCATTTGTCTTGAGACATGATGTGGAAAATTCAGAAAGGTCTTGTCTTTGTACTGGAAAATAACTATCATTACACTAATCTTGGCTCTGGACCCACCTAACAAATATTAAAAAGCATGACACAAAAGGATCCAAATTTTCCAAGAAATTTGCACAGTATCCCTGAACAAAACTCAAAACCACTTACAACAATGCAAAAATTTTAAGCACCAGATGATAAAATTTACATTTGGTATTCAATAAAAAATTACCAGTTATGTGAAGAAGAAGCATAGTTCAAAATGAAAAGAAAAATCAATCTACTGAAATAAATCCAGAACTGACACAAATGTTAGAAACAATACACAGGGACATTAAAGCAATTATTAAGTATAAATGTGTTCTAAATGTTCAAAAACTTAAGTAGAAACATGGAAGATATTAAAAAAAATCAAGTTTCTAAAAACTTTTCTTTCTAGCTGTTTGAAATGAAAAACACTAAATATAATAAACAGCAGCCTTGATATCATAGAAGAAAATATATTAGTGACCCTGAAGACATAGCAATAGAAACTATACAAAATGAAACACACTGAGATAAAGACTGCTAAAAAACAGAGTTATCAGTTCACTCTGGAACAGAACACAGGTATCCCTTTGGAAAATAGTTCAGCAGTTTTTAATAAAATTAAATATGCACTTACAATACTACTCAGCAATTACACTTCTGAGCATTCATCCCAAAGCAATAAAATATGTTTACGCAAAAACCTATACAAAGTGTTCATGGCAGCTTTATTTATGATAGCCAAACAATGGAAACAATCCATATGTCTTTCTTTTTTTTTTCATTTTTATTTATTTATTTATTTATTTATTATTATAATTATACTTTAAGTTCTAGGGTACATGTGCAAAACGTGCAGGTTTGTTACATATGTATACTTGTGCCGTGTTGCTGTGCTGCACCCATCAACACGACAGCACCCATCAACTCGTCATTTACATCAGGTAAAACTCCCATTGCAATCCCTCTCCCATCCCCCCTCCCCATGATAGGCCCCGGTGTGTGATGTTCCCCTTCCCGAGTCCAAGTGATCTCATTGTTCAGTTCCCACCTATGAGTGAGAACATGCGGTGTTTGGTTTTCTGTTCTTGGGATACTTTGCTAAGAATGATGGTTTCCAGCTGCATCCATGTCCCTACAAAGGACACAAACGCATCCTTTTTTACGGCTGCATAGTATTCCACGGTGTATATGTGCCACATTTTCTTAATCCAGTCTGTCACTGATGGACATTTGTGTTGATTCCAAGTCTTTCCTATTGTGAATAGTGCCGCAATAAACATACATGTGCATGTGTCTTTATAGCAGCATGATTTATAATCCTTTGGGTATATATCCACTAATGGGATGGCTGGATCATATGGTACATCTAGTTCTAGATCCTTGAGGAATCAACATACTGTTTTCAATAATGGTTGAACTAGTTTACAATCCCACCAACAGTGTAAAAGTGTTCTTATTTCTCTACATCCTCTCCAGTACCTGTTGTTTCCTGACTTTTTAATGATTGCCATTCTAACTGGTGTGAGATGGTATCTCATTGTGGTTTTGATTTGCATTTCTCTGATGGCGAGTGATGATGAGCATTTTTTCATGTGTCTGTAGGCTGTATGAATGTCTTCTTTTGAGAAATGTCTGTTCATATTCTTTCACCACTTTTTGATGGGGTTGTTTGCTTTTTTCTTGTGAATTTGTTTGAGTTCTTTGTAGATTCTGGATATTAGCCCTTTGTCAGATGAGTAGATTGCAAAAATTTTCTCCCATTCTGTAGGTTGCCTGTTCACTCTGATGGTAGTTTCCTTTGCTGTGCAGAAGCTCTTTAGTTTAATCATATCCCATTTTTCGATTATGGCTTTTGCTGCCATTGCTTTTGTTGTTTTAGACATGAAGTCCTTGCCCATGCCTATGTCCTGAATGGTACTACCTAGGTTTTCTTCCAGGATTTTTATGGTATTAGGTCTAATATTTAAGTCTCTAATCCATCTTGAATTAATTTTCATATAAAGAGTAAGGAAAGGATCCAGTTTCAGCTTTCTACTTATGGCTAGCCAATTTTCCCAGCACCATTGATTAAATAGGGAATCCTTTCCCCATTTCTTGTTTCTCTCAGGTTTGTCAAAGATCAGATGGCTGTAGATGTGTGGTATTATTTCTGAGGACTCTGTTCTGTTCCATTGGTCTATATCTCTGTTTTGGTACCAGTACCATGCTGTTTTGGTTACTGTAGCCTTGTAGTATAGTTTGAAGTCAGGTAGCGTGACGCCTCCGGCTTTGTCCTTTTGACTTAGGATTGTCTTGGCAATGCAGTCTCTTTTTTGGTTCCACATGAACTTTAAAGCAGTTTTTTCCAATTCTGTGAAGAAACTCATTGGTAGCTTAATGGAGATGGCATTGAATCTATAAATAACCTTGGGCAGTATGGCCATTTTCACGATATTGATTCTTCCTATCCATGAGCATGGTATGTTCTTCCATTTGTTTGTGTTCTCTTTTATTTCACTGAGCAGTGGTTTGTAGTTCTCCTTGAAGAGGTCCTTTACATCCCTTGTAAGTTGGATTCCTAGGTATTTTATTCTCTTTGAGGCAATTGCGAATGGAAGTACAATCATGATTTGCCTCTCTGTTTGTCTGTTACTGGTGTATAAGAATGCTTGTGATTTTTGCACATCAATTTTGTATCCTGAGACTTTGCTGAAGTTGCTTATCAGCTTAAGGAGATTTTGGGCTGAGATGCTGGGGTTTTCTAAATATACAATCATGTCATCTGCAAACAGGGACAATTTGACTTCTTTTTTTCCTAACTGAATATCCTTTATTTCTTCCTCTTGCCTGATTGCCCCAGCCAGAACTTCCAACACTATGTTGAATAGGAGTGGTGAGAGAGGGCATCCCTGTCTTGTGCCAGTTTTCAAAGGGAATTTTTCCAGGTTTTTCCCATTCAGTATGATGTTGGCTGTGGGTTTGTCATAAATAGCTCTTATTATTTTGAGGTACGTTCCATCAATACCGAATTTGTTGAGCGTTTTTAGCATGAAGGCTGTTGAATTTTGTCAAAGGCCTTTTCTACATCTATTGAGATAATCATGTGGTTCTTGTCTTTGGTTCTGTTTATATGCTGGATTATGTTTATTGATTTGCGAATGTTGAACCAGGCTTGCATCCCAGGGATGAAGCCCACTTGATCATGTTGGATAAGCTTCATGATGTGCTGCTGAATCCGGTTTGCCAGTATTTTATTGAGGATTTTTGCATCAATGTTCATCAGGGATATTGTTCTAAGATTCCTTTTTTTGTTGTGTCTCTGCCAGGCTTTCATATCAGGATGATGTTGGCCTCATAAAATGAGTTAGGGAGGATTCCCTCTTTTTCTATTGATTGGAATAGTTTCAGAAGGAATGGTACCAGATCTTCCTTGTACCTCTGGTAGAATTCAGCTGTGAATCCATGTGGTCCTGGACTTTTTTTGGTTCGTGGGCTATTAATTATTGCCTCAATTTCAGAGCCTGCTATTGGTCTATTCAGGGATTCAACTTCTTCCTGGTTTAGTCTTGGGAGAGTGTTAGTGTCCAGGAAATTATCCATTTCTTCTAGATTTTCCAGTTGATTTGCATAGAGGTGATTATAGTATTCTCTGATGGTAGTTTGTATTTCTGTGGGGTCGGTGGTGATATCCCCTTTATCATTTTTTATTGCATCTATTTGATTATTCTCTCTTTTCTTCTTTATTAGTCTTGCTAGCGGTCTGTCAATTTTGTTGATCTTTGCAAAAAACCAACTCCTGGATTCATTGATTTTTTGGAGGGTTTTTTGTGTCTCTATCTCCTTCAGTTCTGCTCTGATCTTAGTTATTTCTTGCCTTCTGCTAGCTTTTGAATGTGTTTGCTCTTGCCTCTCCAGTTCTTTTAATTGTGATGTTAGAGTGTCAATTTTAGATCTTTCCAGCTTTCTCTTGTGGGCATTTAGTGCTATAAATTTCCCTCTACACACTGCTTTAAATGTGTCCCAGAGATTCTGGTATGTTGTATCTTTGTTCTCATTGGTTTCAAAGAACATCTTTATTTCTCCCTTCATTTCATTATGTACCCAGTAGTCATTCAGGAGCACGTTGTTCAGTTTCCATATAGTTGAGCGGTTTTGATTGTGTTTCTTAGTCCTGCGTTTTAGTTTGATTGCACTGTGGTCTGAGAGACAGTTTGTTATAATTTCTGTTTTTGTACATTTGCTGAGGAGTGCTTTACTTCCAATTATGGGGTCAATTTTGGAATAACTGTGATTTGGTGCTGAGAAGAATGTATATTCTGTTGATTTGGGGTGGAGAGTTCTATAGATGTCTATTAG
>NC_045445.1:72915549-72920906 GCF_002776525.5 Piliocolobus tephrosceles
TAATTGGATGACTGGGTCAAATGGTATTTCTAGTTCTAGATCCTTGAGGAATCGCCACACTGTCTTCCACAATGGTTGAACTAGTTTACAGTCCCACCAAGAGTGTAAAAGTGTTCCTATTTCTCCACATCCTCTCCAGCACCTGTTGTTTCCTGACTTTTTAATGATTGCCTTTCTAACTGGTGTGAGAAGGTATCTCATTGTGGTTTTGATGTGCATTTCTCTGATGGCGAGCGATGATGAGCATTTGTTCATGTGTCTGTTGGCTGTATAAATGTCTTCTTTTGAGAAGTGTCTGTTCATATCCTTGGCCCACTTTTTGATGGGGTTGTTTGTTTTTTTCTTGTAAATTTGTTTGAGTTCTTTGTAGGTTCTGGATATTAGCCCTTTGTCAGATGAGTAGTTTGCAAAAATTTTCTCCCATTCCAAAGGTTGCCTGTTCACTCTGATGGTAGTTTCTTTTGCTGTACAGAAGCTCTTTAGTTTTATTAGATCCCATTTGTCGATTTTGGCTTTTGCTGCCATTGCTTTTGGTGTTTTAGACATGAAGTCCTTGCCCATGCCTAAGTCCTGAATGGTACTACCTAGGTTTTCTTCTAGGATTTTTATGGTTTCGGGTGTAACATTTAAGTCTCTAATCCATCTTGAATTAATTTTCATATAAGGAGTAAGGAAAGGATCCAGTTTCAGCTTTCTACTTAAGGCTAGCCAATTTTCCCAGCATCATTTATTAAATAGGGAATTCTTTCCCCATTTCTTGTTTTTCTCAGGTTTGTCAAAGATCAGATGGCTGTAGATGTGTGGTATTATTTCTGAGGGCTCTGTTCTGTTCCATTACAGACCTGACTTTTTGTATCCCTGGTAATGCAAGTATCGTCTCTGGCTGAAAACTACAGCTACTAAGCAGTACCTATCAGGTCATACTCAAATAGAGCTCATTTACTGTGCATCCTTGGAAAGTGTGATTTTAACTTCAAGCCACTCATATGGAGTCCAATTCTGGAACCAGAGCCTGGTCCTTTCCACCTTCTGCTTACTCCCTTTTCATTCAGAATCCAGCTTTTGAGGTCTCAGCATACCTCACAGCTAAAAACATCGTGTATGTCAGGCAGTAGAATACATACAGAACCAGTCCTTTAATCGCTAAGTTTAATTTTGAAGTAGCATCCAAATAATATGACAACAGCCAGGAGAAAACAGTTCCTTTGTAAGCCTTAATTGTAAGTTACAATGTTTGTCAAAGTGTGGTGTGTTGACCACTTGCATCAGAATCACCAAGAAAGCTTGTTGAAAATGAAAAGCCCCAGGCTTTACCACAAAACACAGTGAATCACAATCTCAGATGACAAAACTCATACATTTGAAATTTTAATACATACTACAAGTAATTTCTATGCACATCGAAGTTCGAGAATGGTGGGCATAAGATTATCTGCTATACGGCGATGATAACTCTCAATAGGCCAACTGCGCTGAGAGAAAAGGAATTCAGGGGGCTAAGACTCAGAAGTCTAAGTAAGCTATTGGCTAGTAGCATGAACCTGGCTATTGTAGGATTCAGGGAAGAGGACTACAGATAAAAAGGAGGAATGAACAGAAGCAATACAAAATTCTAGTCCTAGCTATCCTGGGGTATAAGGCAGGATACCAAGGTAACAGAGACTTAAACACAGAAAGCAGTGTTAAAAACCAATTACCAGAATTATGAGTAAGATGAGAACCCAGTATCAGAAACAAATCACAAGAGGATTTATCTAAAGCAGCATAATTTCAGGGCCACACAAACATCGTGAGTAACTTGATACTGAGTCACAGAGTGTTGATGGAGATTCTTATAACCTTATATTCTAAAGTCAGTGGTTCCAGGCTAATCCTGCAGGTGAGAACAAGTGGTCACAGCTATGGCATTATAAGACTAAGAAAGTTTAAAATCAAGCAAAACCCAACACTCATAAATTAAAAAAAAAAAAAAAAAAAAAAAAGGCTAGTCATGGTAAATTTCTTTTCTGGAGCAATCCTTTATGATGTTGCTACGAAGTTAATCTTTTACCCCCACAATGAGAGATAATGAATAGGTTTGCTCACCACACATAACAGGCATAAAGAAACAGCAAGAGAAAGAGAAATTGATCCAATCAAAGGGCATTGCACAGAAAAAAAGAAAAATCATGAGAGAAGACAATGGAAGAGAAAGAAGCAAGATAAAGAAGAAATTTGTAAAAAAGAGAAAAAAGCAGGGAGAAACAGAAATGTCTGCAGTAGAACTGCACAAACTTCTTGCAAGAGGCATTGCAACAGAAAGAGTAGAAGTCTAAGAGGAGAAGAAGTATTTCAGCTCCAGAAATTAATATGCAGTCGTATCTCATATTATTGTACTTCACTTTACTGTGCTTCACAGACATTGCATTTTTACAAATTGAAGGTTTTCAGCAACCCTGAATTAGCAAGTCTACCAGTGCCATTTTCCTAACAGCATGTGCTCACTTCATGTCTCTGTATCACATTCTGGTATTCTCACCATATATCAAACATTATTATCATTTTATCTGTTATGGTAATCTTTGATCAGTGATCTTTGATGTTACTGTTGTACCTGTTTAGGAGCACCACGAACCGTGTCCATGTAAGACTGCAAACTTAATGGATACATGTTGTTTGTGTTATGACTGCTCCACTGTACTGGCTGTTCCCCCATCTCCCTCCCTCTCCTCAGGCTTCACTGTTCCCTGGGACACAACAACATTGAAATTAGGCCAACAAATAACCCTACAATGGCCGTTAAGTGTTCAAGTAAAATGAAGAGTTGCACATCTCTCACTTTAAATCAAACGCTAGAGATGATTAAGCTTAGTGGAGAAGGCAGGGCAAAAACTGACTAGGCTGAAAGCTAGGTGTGCCAAACTGTTAGTCAAGTTGTGAATGCAAAAAAACTGTTCTTGAAGAAAATTCAAAGTGCTATTCCAGGGAACACAGAAACGATAAGAAAGCAAAAGAGCCTTATTGCTGATATGGAGAAAGTTTAAGTTGTCTGGATAGAAAGTCAAACCAACCACAACATTCCCTTTAGCCAAAACCTAATCCAGAGCAAGGCTATAACTCTCTTGAACTCTACGAAGACTCAGAAAGGTGAGCTAGCTGCAGAAGAAAAGTTTAAAGCTAGCAAAGGTTTGTTCATGTGGCTGAAGGAAAAAAAAATCTGTCTCTATAACATAAAAGTGCAAGGTGAAGCAACAAGTGCTTATGTAAAAGCTGTAGCAAGTTATCCAGAAGATGTAGCTAAAATAATTGATGAAGGAGGCTACACTTAACAACAGTTTTTCAATATTGACAAAACATCTATATACTAAAAGTAGATGCCATCAAGGACTTTCATAGCTAGGGAGAAGAAGTCAGTGCCTGACTTTAAAGCTTCAAAAGAAAGGCTGACTCTTACCAGAATTATGGTAACTGTACTCTGCCTCTACTCTATAAATAAAACAGCAAAACCTGAATGATAGCACATCTGTTTTCTAGCATTAATGTACTGAATATTTTACGCACAATATTGAGATCTATTGCTAAGAAAGAAAAAATCCTTTCAAAATACCACTGCTAGTTGACAATGCACCTGGTAACCCAAGAGCTCTGATGGAGATTTACAAGCAGATAAACATTGTTTTCATGCCTGCAAACACAACATTCATTCTGTAGCCCATGAATTAAAGAGTAATTTCTACTTTTAAGTCATATTATTTAACAAATACATTTTGTAAAGCTATAGCTGCCATAGATAGTGATTGGTCTGACGTATCTGAGTGAGGTACACTGAAAACTTTCTGGAAAGAATTCACCATTCTAAATGCCAGTAAGAACATTTGTGATTCATGGGAGGAGATCAAATTTATCAACATTAACAGGAGTTTAGAAGAAGTTGATTCCAACCCTCATAGATGACTTTGAGTGGTTAAGAATTCATTAGAGGAAGTCACTTCAGATGTAGTAGAAACAGAAAGAGAACTATAATTAGAAGTGGAACTGAAGATATGACTGGAATGCTGTTGCAATCTCATGATAAAACATAATTGGATGACAAGTTGCTTTTTATGGATGAGCAAAACAAGTGATTTTTTAGATGTAGTCTACTCCTGGTGAAGATTATGTGAACACTGCTGAAATGGCACTAAAAGATTTAGAATATTACATAAACATAGTTGCTAAAGTAGTGACAGGGTTTGACAGGACTGACTCCAATTTTGAAAGTTCTACTGTGGGTCAAATGCTAACTAACATCATTGCATGCTACCAAGAAATATTTCATGAAAGGAAGAGTCAATGTAGATGACAAACTTCAGTGTCTTTTTTTTTTTTTTTTTTTTTTTTTTTTTTTTTTTTTTTTTTTTTTTTCGTGAGATGGAGTCACCCTCTGTCGCCCAGGCTGGAGTGCAGTGGCCATATCAGCTCACTGCAAGCTCCGCCTCCCGGGTTCACGCCATTCTCCTGCCTCAGCCTCCCAAGTGACTGAGACTACAGGCGCCCACCACCATGCCTGGCTAATTTTTTGTATTTTTAGTAGAGACAGGGTTTCACCATGTTAGCCAGGATAGTTTCGATCTCCTGACCTCGTGATCCACGCACGCCTCGGCCTCCCAAAGTGCCAGGATTACAGGCATGAGCCACCGTGCCTGGCCTTCACTGTCCTTTTAAAAAATTCCCGCAGGCACCTCAACCTTCAGCATCCACCACCCTGATTAGTCAGCAGCCATCAACAATGAGGCAAGAACCTCCACTAGCAAAAAAATAAAACTCACTGAAGGTTCAGATGATCATTAGCATTTTTAGCAATTGAGTATTTTTTTTAATTAAGATACATACTTTTTAAAGACATTATTGAACACTTAATAGACGTATTTCAGTATAGTGTAAACATAACCTTTATATGCACAGGAAAACTAAAAATGTTTTGTGATTCACTTTATTGTGATTTTTGCTTTATCACAGTGGCATGGAACTAAACCCACAATATCTCTAAGGTATGCCTGCAATCATAAAGAAATGTATCAGGCCGGGAGTGGTGGCTCACACCTGTAACCCCAGCACTTTGGGAGGCTGAGGCAGGCAGATCACGAGGTCAAGAGATCGAGACCATCCTAGTCAACATGGTGAAACCCTGTCTCTACTAAAAATACAAAAATTAGCTGGGCATGGTGGTGCATGCCTGTAATCTCAGCAACTTGGTGACTGAGGCAGGAGAATCGCTTGAACCTGGGAGGTGGAGGTTGCGGTGAGCTGAGATGGTGCCACTGCACTCTAGTCTAGGAAACAAGAGTGAAAGTCCATAGAAAGAAAGAAAGAGAGAGAGAGAAAGACAGAGAGAGAGG
>NC_045445.1:72921006-72998999 GCF_002776525.5 Piliocolobus tephrosceles
AAGGAAGGAAGGAAGGAGGAAGGAGGGAGGGAGGGAGGGAGAGAGGGAGGGAAGGAAGGAAGGAAGGAAAGAAAGAAGAAAGAAAGAGGGAGAGAGAGAAAGAAAGAGAGAGAGAAGGAAGGAAGGAAGGAAAGAAAGAAAGAAAGAAAGAAAGAAAGAAAGAAAGAAAGAAAGAAAGAAAGAAAGAAAGAAAGAAAGAAAGAAAGAGAAAGGAAGGAAGGAAGGAAGGAGGGAAGGAAAGAAGGAAGGAAGGAAGGAAAGAAAGGGAAAGCAGCATAGAGCAATGGAGTAAAATTTTGTAGTAGGAAAGAAACAATGTAATAGTTAACGAACTACTGGAATACCTGGTGCTGATGGTCAGAACTGAACATACTGTCATATAAATTACTTATAGATACTCTGAAACAAAATATACATAATTCTTTATGAGTGTTTAATTTCATGCTTACTAAGTTTTAATTATAATCATATTCACACAGCATATGTATTGCTATTCTTCAAGTATTCCCTTCTGGTATTAATTAATTAATTATTTAAAGTCCTGGTTTAAGAAACCTGACGCAGTTTTGGCTGTATTTTATAATACTATCAGATATCTTGTTTGAAAATTGCCTTTAAACACTTTGGAAGCCAAGACCATTCAATGCCTCAACAAATGAAACTGGGACAACTAGAGAGATCTACATGCAGAATAATTAAATTTACCTCTTACCTCACAGCTGACAGTATCTCCAAAGTATGCCTATAAACTATTATCTCAGTTAATCCTTACAAGACTATGATGCAATTTCTGTTATTATCCTTATTTTACCAAAAATAAAACTGAGTTGCAGAAAGGCTATGTAATTTCCTTAAGGTCACACACTTCTTGGCGAAAGTCAGGATTCAAACGCAGGCTCTCTGATTCCGTACTTTTAGCCATTCTACTGTAAAGGAGAGCACAATAACTTGTGGTATCTCCCTCCATTTTACTAAATCTTAACTTTAATGTCATAGAACCATAAACAAAATGAAATGGAAAGAATCTTTATAGTCTATCTAGCCAAGAGATTGCAAACTCGTAGCTCACAGAAAGAATATAGCTTACAAATATTTTATTTGATCTTTATACTGTTTTCATGTAAACTGCTTGTCAAAAATTAAAAGATTTCACATAAAAATATAAATTCTAGGAGTCTCTAGAAATATTACACTATTGAGTCTTCATTGCCACTTACCCATAAATGGTTGGAGCTAAGCTATTTCTGTGTGTTTATACATCGCAGACATGCTTTACTCAGACAGGCTTCCACCTGTCTTTTACTCATTTAGCTACTTGGCCATTGTAGAAATTTGCATTTACAAACTTCAGTTTGATTGAATTCCAGTTGGGGGATAAAAACGTAGGTATGGAAATGGACTTACCGAAAATGACACAGAGCATTGGTAGCAAAACCAAGACTAGAGCCTAAGTCTTTTTGACTGTCAATTTAAGTCTCTTTCCACTATGTGATGTTTAATTTTCTGTGTCTTTGAATAAGTTGTTTCTTTTACTATCAATGCTCTCTCAACATTTCTTTCAGTCTTCTCATTATTTCCTTCAAAACTGGCCTCAGCATTTACTTTCCATACATACTCTTCCAGATTAATCCATCCTGATTCTGGTCACAAATACTCAGCATCCCTCTTAGCACTTAAGAATTTGCCCTTGCTGACATGCTATTTTTTGTAAAGCATTCAGTTATTTCCTCCGTATATGTTTTGTTCTCTCACCTAGACTCTGTTCCTTAAGATTAAGGTAAGCCTGAGGCAGAATTGTGAAGTTAGCCAAACTTTTTTGGGAGAACAGGATCTCCCGTTGTCACTCAGGCTGGAGTGCAGTGGTGTGATCATAGCTCACTGCAGCCTTGAGCTCCTGAACTGAAGTAATCCTACCGCCTTGGCCTCCCAAGTAGTTAGGACTGCAGGTATGTGCCACCACACCTAGCTATTATTGTTAAAAAATTTTTCGTAGAGATGGGGTCTTGCTATGGTGCACGGGCTGATCTTGAACTCTTGACCTCAGGTTATCTTTCTGCCTCAGCTTACCAAAGCACTGGGATTACAGGTGTGAGCCACTACATCCAGCCTTGAAATTGGTGAAATTGTATTTCAGTGCTTCCAATTTTTTTCCTTTGCTCACCTGACTACCCAGTGCTCACTCTTTTGTCCTCTTCCTACCCCTGTAAAAGCTTTATTGAAACAATGCCTCTGATATCAGTCATTTACTAAGGGTTCACCAACTGGTGCTCTACGAGTTGAATTTGGCCAGCAGAAAATTTATGTTTGTATTACAAACATTTTTTGACTTTTTCAATTTGAAAGTCTTTAGATCAGACATTGAATTTCTAGTTCACTACCAATTTCTTTAATCTAGTTTTATAGACCTGACCTGATTTACATATCTGTGTTAACTGTTTGTCCACTGTAGACATTTAAGCTAGTGTTCCCTGTATCATATCTTCCATTTGGGCTTCTGCATTATTCCTGAGACTGATTTCCAGTTTGCCCCATATGTCAGAGATGAATGTCAATCTTGTTCCCTGTGCTTGCCTCTAGGTAATCTTGATAATATTCCCCAAATCTCAAAGGCTGATTTTTTATCAAGTGATGCATTTCCTGATGCTAAACATCTGCTTTGACTGTGCTCTGATTGACATCTGTTCCTTGATTCAGTGGACTTGTACTCTGACCTACATTGGGGAGCATGCTGTTTCTTCCCATTGGACCCTCTCATACTATTTGTGTAAATGACCACTCGTTGCTATTCCATTTAGACATGATGCCTGTCTGCCAGATATAACTTCTCTCCAATGCTTAAGGCTGAATCTGAACCCAGGTATCTACCTCTGCTTAGTGAACAGAACTAATTCTAGATCTTACTTTTGCTCAGCTGATCTGATGGTACTTGCAAAAAATTATAAGATCACAATCACAGAGGTCTATTCATAGGATATAAAATGTAATCTTAAGTTCATAAATTCCCTTTTCCAGGAACATTTTTATTCTGGCATTTTAGGTATCAGCCAATAAGGGGTAGGAGAGGTGAAAGACATAAATAAGAACTTATCAGGGTCTCTGGAAAAACTCAGTCGATGTCCAGGATCCTGATGCTGTTCAGCACCTTGGTGAGGATTTTTTCTTTGTAATCCTATAAAGTGGTGAGCGTACATGAAGGCTCAGAAAATATTATTTTGTCTCTGGGAAACTATTCACAATGCAGTACAAATCACATCATTGGACAATCCAAAAACAGAGAAGCAAGTTATTCAAAACTAGGCACTTAATTTAAAAAGAAATTTACAGCAAGGAAACTAAGAGTTATAGAAACTATTGATATTTTAACCTTGAAATCCTGTCTGAAAAGAAGAAATGGTGAGTCCAAAGTACAACACCTTGTAAAAAGATTCGTCTGTTCTTCTTCTAACTAAATTCTTACACTAACATTTTTCTCCTTAGTTTTATTGCCAAGTATCTACAGTGATTTTGTTAAATAAAAGTAAGACTAGGGTTACTTTTTAACTCTTTTCAAATTAAATAAAGTAAATAATATTGCTTCCATTTTTATATAAGAAATCCATGATAGCTTAATTAATTGTCCAAAATCTGCAAGAGGATAGCACTCAGAATGAAAAAGCTATGTTTTTCATAGTTACAAGATTAGGCACTAGACCTCAACTCAATGACCTACAAAATATATCCTTAATATAATTGTTAAATTTGTTATTAAAATTTACTTGATAAGCATATATATTTTGTTTCATATTTGAATTTGGAAAATACGGTACATTGTACTTTTCAAAGTACATTATTGCACATAGAAAATATGAAGCCAGCTTTTTGGAAAATAATAGCTACATAAAAATATTTATATAGGCAATAAATATTGTGGATACAACCAAAATTAGCTGCAAAACTAAAACATCAAATAACATAATACTTCTCAACACAGAACAGAATATGCCTCTTTTTTCAAGAGATACACACAGTATGAATTACCTTTAAAAAAATTCCTTGCTAAGGTGTACAAAACAAGCAAAGTTTTGTATATTTGCCAAATCTGTGCTGTTCATTGAGTTACTATTTATCTGTTAGGGTTTATTTTTCTTCAAGGATGACTTGATTTTGACCAGGCTCTTTTTTTTTTTTTTTTTTTTTTTTTTTTTTCATGAAATGTTTTATTTTTATTTTTATTTTATTTGCTTTAAGTTCTAGGGTGTATGTGCACAATATGCAGGTTTCTTACATATGTATACTTGTGCCATGTTGGTATGCTGCACCCATCAACTCGTCAGCACCCATTAACTCGTCATTTACATCAGGTATAACTCCCAAAGTCATCCCTCCCTCCTCCCCCCTCCCCATAATAGGCCCCAGTGTGTGATGTTCCCCTTCCAGAGTCCAAGTGATCTCATTGTTTAATTCCCACCTATGAGTGAGAACATGCGGTGTTTGGTTTTCCACTCATGCGATAGTTTGCTGAGAATGATGATTTCTAGCTACATCCATGTCCCTACAAAGGACACGAACTCATCGTTTTGAAGGTTTTTTTGTGTCTCTATCTCCTTCAGTTCTGCTCTGATCTTAGTTATTTCTTGCCTTCTGCTGGCTTTTGAATGTGTTTGCTCTTGCTTCTCTAGTTCTTTTAATTGTGATGTTAGGGTGTCAAAATTAAATCTTTCCTGCTTTCTCTTGTGGGCATTTAGTGCTATAAATTTCCCTCTACACACTGCTTTAAATGTGTCCCAGAGATACTGGTATGTTGTATCTTTGTTCTCATTGGTTTCAAAGAACATCTTTTTTTCTGCCTTCATTTCGTTATGTACCCAGTAGTCATTCAGGAGCAGGTTGTTCAGTTTCCATGTAGTTGAGCGGTTTTGATTGGGTTTCTTAGTCCTGTGTTCTAGTTTGATTTTACTGTGGTCTGAGAGACAGTTTGTTATAATTTCTGTTCTTGTACATTTGCTGAGGAGTGCTTTACTTCCAACTGTGTAGTCAATTTTTGAATAAGTGCAATGTAGTGCTGAGAAGAATGTATATTCCATTGATTTCAGGTGGAGAGTTCTGTGAATATCTATTAGGCCCACTTGGTGCAGAGTTGAGTTCAATTCCTGGATATTCTTGTTAACTTTCTGTCTCGTTGATCTGTCTAATGTTGACAGTGGAGTGTTGAAGTCTCCCATTATTATTGTATGGGAGTCTAAGTCTCTTTGTAAGTCTCTAAGGACTTGCTTTATAAATATGGGTGTTCCTGTATTGAGTGCATATATATTTAGGATCGTTAGATCTTCTTGTTGAATTGATCCCTTTACCATTATGTAATGGCCTTCTTTGTCTCTTTTGATCTTTGATGGTTTAAAGTCTGTTTTATCAGAGACTAGGATTGCAACCCCTGCTTTTTTTTTGTTCTCCATTTGCTTGGTAGATCTTCCTCCATCCCTTTATTTTGAGCCTATGTGTATCTCTGCATGTGAGATGAGTCTCCTGAATACAGCAAACTGATGGGTCTTTACACTTTATCCAGTTTGCCAAGTCTGTGTCCTTTAATTGGACCATTTAGTCCATTTACATTTAAGGTTAATATTGTTATGTGTGAACTTGATCCTGTCATTGTGATATTAGGTGGTTAATTTGCTTGTTAGTTGATGCAGTTTCTTCCTAGCATCGATGGTCTTTACATTTTGGCATATTTTTGCAATGGCTGGTACAGGTTGTTCCTTTCCATGTTTAGTGCTTCCTTCAAGATCTCTTGTAGGGCAGGTCTGGCGGTGACAAAATCTCTAAGCATTTTCTTGTCTGTAAAGGATTTTATTTCTCCTTCACTTATGAAACTTAGTTTGGCTGGATATGAAATTCTGGGTTGAAAATTCTTTTCTTTAAGAATGTTGAATATTGTTCCCCTCTCTCTTCTGGCTTAGAGAGTTTCTGCCAAGAGATCTGCTGTTAGTCTGATGGGCTTCCCTTTGTGGGTAACCCGACCTTTCTCTCTGACTGTCCTTAACAGTTTTTCCTTCATTTCAACTTTGGTGAATCTGACAATTATGTGTCTTGGAGTTGCTCTTCTGGAGGAGTATCTTTGTGGCGTTCTTTGTATTTCCTGAATTTGAATGTTGGCCTGCCTTACTAGGTTGGAGAAGTTCTCCTGGATGATATCCTGCAGAGTGTTTTCCAACTTGGTTCCATTTTCCCCCTCACTTTCAGGCCCACAAATCAGATGTAGATTTCATCTTTTCACATAATCCCATATTTCTTGGAGGCTTTGTTCATTTCTTTTTCCTTTTTTTTTTTTTTCTCTAGTCTTCTCTTCTCGCTTCATTTCATTCATTTCATCTTCAATCATTGATACTCTTTCTTCCAGTTGATAGAGTCGGTTACTGAAGCTTTTGCATTTGTCACGTATTTCTCGTGTCATGGTTTTTATCTCTGTCTGTTCGTTTATGGCCTTTTCTGCATTGATTATTCTAGTTAGCCATTCTTCCATTCTTTTTTCAAGATTTTTAGTTTCATTGCTCTGGGTACATAGTTCCTCCTTTAGCTCTGAGAAGTCTGATTGACTGAAGCCTTCTTCTCTCAACTCATCAAAGTCATTCTCCGTCCAGCTTTGATCCATTGCTGGCGATGAGCTGCATTCCTTTGGAGGGGGAGATGCGCTCTGATTTTTTGAATTTTTTGAATTTCCATCTTTTCTGCCCCGCTTTTTCCCTATCTTTGTGGTTTTATCTGCCTTTGGTCTTTGATGCTGGTGACGTACTGATGGTGTTTTGGTGTGAGTGTCCTTTCTGTTTGTTAATTTTCCTTCTAACAGTCAGAACCCTCAGCTGTAGGTCTGTTG
Organism: Piliocolobus tephrosceles; assembly: GCF_002776525.5. Taxonomy (NCBI): domain Eukaryota; kingdom Metazoa; phylum Chordata; class Mammalia; order Primates; family Cercopithecidae; genus Piliocolobus; species Piliocolobus tephrosceles. The sequence continues at coordinate 72,927,857 of NC_045445.1, forward strand.
AAGATTGCTTGAGGCCCACTCCAGACCCTGTTTGCCTGGGTATCAGCAGCGGAGGCTGCAGAAGATACAATATTGCTGTACAACGAGTGCTGCTGTCTGATTCTTGCTCTGGAAGCTTCGTCTCAGGGGTGTACCCCACCATGTGAGGTGTGAGGTGTCCGTCTGCACCTAGTGGGGGATGTCCCCCAGTTAGGCTACTCAGGGGTCAGTTACCCACTTGAGCAGGCCGACTGTCCTTTCTCAGATCTCAACCTCCGTACTGTGAGATCCACTGCTCTCTTCAAAGCTGTCAGACAGGGTCATTAACATCTGCAGAGGTTTCTGCTGCTTTTTTTTTTTTTTTTTTTTTTTTTTTGCTATGCTCTGTCCCCAGAGGTGGAGTCTACAGAGACAGGCAGGCCTCCTTGAGCTGTGGTGGGCTCCACCCAGTTTGAGATTCCTGGAGACTTTGTTTACCTACTTAAGTCTCAGCAATGGCGGGCGCTCCTCCCCCAGCCTCACTGCTGCCTTGCAGTTAGATCTCAGACTGCTGTGCTAGCAATGAGGGAAGCTCTGTGGGCGTGGGTCCCTCCCGGCCAGGTGTGGGATATAATCTCCTGGTGTGCTGTTTGCTAAGACCCTTGGTAAAGCACAGTATCAGGGTGGGAGTTACCCGATTTTCCAGGTGTTCTGTGTCTCAGTTTCTAAAGGGATTCCCTTCCCCCTTGCGCTTCCCAGGTGAGGCAATGCCTCACCCTGCTTCAGCTCTGGCTGGTTGGGCTGCACCAGCTAACCAGCACCGATTGTCTGGCACTCCTCAGTGAGATGAACCCAGTACCTCAGTTGAAAATGCAGAAATCACCTGTCTTCTGTGTCGCTCATGCTGGGAGCTGGAGGCTGGAGCTCTACCTATTTGGCCATCTTGCTCACACCCCCGACCAGGCTCTTTTTAAATTTAATTTTTACCTAACCAAAATTATCTAGTCATTAAATATGATATAAAAATAACATTGTTGCAGTGATTCTGCAAATTTGTTGGCAGTAGCAGCATAGTTTTTAATCACTGTCCAGAATAACCTGTAAATACAGAACAACTGGAGCAGTAAACAAACAGAACATATACATCTAAAATAATGAAAAAACAAGATACTGCTCAGAAATCTCAACATCTAAGCTGAGGGGGAAAACAACACCAACAGATAGAAAGATGCATATAGTGTCAGCATCTGTGAGTAGGGAAGTGCCTTAGTCCATTTCTATTGCTATAAATAAATACTTGAGGCTGGGTAATTTATAAGAAAAAAAGGGGTTCATTTTGCTCATGGTTCTGCAGGCTGTACAAGAAACATGTTGCTGGCATCTGCATCTGAAGAGATCCTCAAGCTGCTTCCACTCATGGCAGAAGGCAAAAGGGAGCTGACATGTAAAGATCACATGGAGAGAAATGTTAAAGTGAACTAAATATGGCCTGAGAAAGACTCCATCCTTCTATATATGAGTACTTGTGGAAGAACCATTACCTAGCTTAATAGGAAGACAAAACTGAAAACCTAACTTAATAGTACGCATTTGGAATAATAGCTGAGTGTTGGCCAATCCCAGTGGCCATACTTCAACCACCCGTAGACTGCTGAGTGTTTAAACTGTGCTCAAATAAGGCAAATGCCAAGCTGTAACCAATCTTACTGTACATCACTTTACTTTTTTTATCTATAAATTTGTTCTGACCAGATTCAGAGTCTCTCTGAGTCTGCTGTGATTCTGGAGGCTGCCTGATTTGTGAATCATTTCTTTTCTTTGCTCAATTAAACTCCATCAAATTTACCTTGTCTGAAGTTTTCTTTTAACAGATCTGGTGTCAGAAGATCTGATTTTGTTAAAGTAAGAATGGGTTACTTTTCAACTCTTTTCAAATTAAATAAATAATACTGTTTCTGCTTTTTATATAAGAAATCCATGACAGCTTAATTAATCCTTCAAAAAGTTTTTTCGAAGCAAAACCTGGCGACTCCCAGAAAAAAACAGGTTACCAGGCAAGGTACCCGCCGAGCTCATTGTGCTCACTGCTCTCTTGATTGTAACTGGAGGCCATGGGTGTTTTCTTTCAGATTTCGAGCTCCACTAACTCGTGTCTTGAGCTGTTCGAGTTTACTTGAGCAATACTTAGACTACACTGGGTCCAAGATGGGATTAGACTCAGTTAGAGGTCTCGGACCTCCAATAGGTACCTTATTTAATAATGGGATCATCTCAATCCAAGGAGTCTGGGACTCCACCTTCTGGGACTCCAGGTAATTTTATTTATACAAATCATGGGCCTAGAAAGCGTGCATTTTTATAAAAATGGGTTAACCTCACTAAAGAAAACTTAGAATTAAGATGTCCACAGTAGGGAAGTTTTAATTTGAATAAAATGGTTTATTTGAGATGCATATTAGAAAAAGGGGACTCAAAACCCCACAAAAATAGTGGGATGTATTATTTGATTGTTATGTTGAGGCTTCTAAAAGACTAAATGAATAAAAAATTGCCTCCTTAAAAGATTATTTGCAAAAAACTAATGAAAATTTTAAGTAACTGACCAAGGTCATGACAAAAGAGGATTTTACTCTCACTGAACTAACCCCAACTGTTCCTTCTCTTTATCAATCTCTACTAACACACTCTGAGTCCACTAAACTTTTTGCCAAATTACTCTTTCACCCTGAAGATGATGAAAAAAAAAAGAAGTTAGACAGTTGCCTTACCAAGTGAGACCTTCCGATCAGCCAGGTCTGCCTGCTGTAACTACTTTCACTCCACGGTCTAAAATTAAGCTTAGAGCCATTTTGAGAGTTTTCCCTGATCCAACGGAAAATCCTCAAAAATTTACTGAGGAATTTAGAATCCTCATAGCAGCTTACGATCCAGGACTTCCTGACCTTTACCAATTTATTCACATAATATTGGGACCTAGTGAAGTTCGGAAATGGGTGGAGGCAGTAGAATGAGACAAACCTGAGGAAGCTATTAAAAACCCCTCCAAGAGCTCCTCATGAGAAGGACCAAAAGTAGCTAGAAAAAAAATGCTGAAGAGTTTTTACATTCAATTCCTATTTTTTTTTAATTGACTAGTCCATCACACAATCTTGTAAGCCAAAAAGATGAATTACAGAATTCACTTAGAAATATTGTTTCTGAAACATTCTTAGCTCAAAGTACAGCAAGGAGTATTTCCTGCAGGGACTGAAAAGGCATTAACTGCTCCATCTACAAATGGACTATGTCCTGAACTTAGCAGCTTAATTAAAAAACATAAGTTGGGATGGGAAGTTACAGATATGACTGATTTGTTGGCCTTAGCTGAACATTTTGAGACTCTAGAGCAAGAAAAAACTCAAAAGGCTAACAAGCTTATGACCCTTCAATTACAACAGTTACAGGGACTGGGACCAAAGGGACTCGTTCTCATTCTCATTTTAAATCACAATCAAGAAGTCCTATAACAAGAAGTTCTTTACCCCAAGATGTCTGCCTGTATTGCAAACAGCCAGGGCACTGGAAAAGGGATTGTCCACTTTTATATCAGTCCGCCAATAAGCCTCCCTCTAGGCCAAACTGTTTTACTATTAGAGGAAACCCAAGAGACCTTAGTCCTCCTGAAAATAATGAACATAGATGAGGCTCCAAGATACTCCAGTAGACTGCTTCCCATAATACCTTTAAATAAACATGGAGAAAAAAGAGATTTAAATAAATGGGGAGTTGTGTACAGTGCGCATGGATACGAGGACTACTCTATCTACCATAAACCCCACTTTAATAAGCCAAAGAATTCCTTGGAGTAAAAAGGTCATTTATGTGGTGGGGGTTTCAAATCAAGTTCAAGAGGTTCCCATGTCTGAACCCATCCAGTTAACTTTGGGCCCCATTTCAGAAAACCACTGTTTTACTAAGTGATACTGCTCCAGTAAACTTGTTAAGATAAGATTTACTTTCAAAGCTAAAAAGACACATAAAATTTTCCTCGGAAGCTAGGAGGAGTTTGTTATTACCCACTTTCTGAAGCCTACTTCTCTCAACTAATCAAACTCATTCTCCGTCCAGTTTTGTTCCCTTGCTAGTGAGGAGTTGTGATCCTTTGGAGGAGAAGAGGCATTCTGGGTTTTGAAATTTTCAGCCTTTTTGAGCTGGTTTTTCCTCATCTTTGTGGATTTATCTACCTGTGGTCTTTGATGTCGGTGACTTTCAAATGGGGTTTCTGTGTGGATGTCCTTTTTGCTGATATTGATGCTGTTTCTTTCTGTTTGTTAGTTTTCCTTCTAACAGTCAGACCCCTCTGCTGCAGGTCTGCTGGAGTTTGCTAGAGATCCATTCCAGACCCTGTTTGCCTGGGTATCACCAACGGAGTCTTCAGAACAGCAAAGATTGCTGGCTGTTCCTTCCTCTCGAAGCTTCGTCCCAGAGGGACACTCACCAGATGCCAGCCGGAGCTCTCCTGTATGATGTGTCTGTCGACCCCTGCTGGGAGATGTCTCCCAGTCAGGAGGCATGGGGGTCAGGGACCCACTTGAGAAGGCAGTCTGTCCCTTAGCAAAGTTTGAGCACTGTGCTGGGAGATCTGCTGCTCTCTTCAGAGTCAGTAGGAAGGATCATTTAAGTCTGCTGAAGCTGAGAACACAGCTGCCTCTTTCCCCAGGTGCTCTGTCCCAGGGAGATGGGAGTTTTATCTATTAGCCCCTGACTGGGGCTGCTACCTTTCTTTCAGAGATGCCCTGCCCAGAGAGGAGTTTAGAGAGGCAGGCTGGCTGCAGCGGCTTTGCCTAGCAGCAGTGGGATTTGCCTAGTTCAAATTTCCAATGGGCTTGTTTACACTGTGAGGGGAAAACTGCCTACTCAAGCCTCAGTAATGGGAGACGCTCCTCACCCAACCAAACTTGAGCATCCCAGGTAGACTTCAGACTGCTGCACTGCAAGGAAGAACTTCAAGCTGGTGGATCTTAGCTTGCTGGGCCCCATGGGTGTGGGATCCGCTGAGTTAGACCACTTGGCTTTCTGCCTTCAGCCCCCTTTCCAGGGAAGTGAATGATTCTGTTTCAATGTTGTTCCAGGCATCACTGGGGTATTAAAAAAAAAAAAAAAAATCCTGCAGCTAGCTCAGTGTCTGCCCAAAGGCCACCCAGTTTTATGCTTGAAACCCAGGGTCTTGGTGCTGTACATACCTGAGGCAATCTCCTGGTCTGCAGGTTGCAAAGACTATGAGAAAAGCCTAGTATCATGGCCAAGATGCACCCTTCCTCACAGCAAAGCTCCTCAGGGCTTTCCTTGGCTAAAGGAGAGAGTTCCCTGACCCATTGCACCTCCCGGGTGAGGCAACACCCCACCCTGCTTCTGCTCGCCCTCCATGAGTATGTTCTAACCAAATAGAAAGAAGCTAAGAACCTTGAAAAAAGGTTAGAGGGATTGTAAACTGGAATAACCAGTTTAGAGGACAAAAACGACCTGATGGAGCTGAAAAATGCAGCACAAGAACTTTGATAAGTACACACAAATATCAAAGGCCAAATCAATCAAGCAAAAGAAAGGATATCAGAAATTAAAGACCAACTTAATGAAATAAAGCATGAAGACAAGATTAGAGAAAAAAATGAAAAGAAATGAACAAACCCTCCAAGAAATACGGGACTATGTGAAAAGGCCAAACCTATGTTTAATTGGTGTACCTGAAAGTGACAAAGAGAATGGAACCAAGTTGGAAAACAGTCTTCAAAATGTTATGCAGGAGAACACCCAACCTAGCAAGACAAGCCAACGTTCAAATTCAGGAAATACAGAGAACACCACAAAGATGTTCCTCGAGAAGTGAAACACCAAAACACATAATTGTCAGATTCACCAAGGTTGAAATGAAGAAAAAAAAAAAATGTTAAGGGCAGCCAGAGAGAAAGGTCGGGTTTCCCACAAAGGAAAGCCCATCAGACTAATAGCAGAACTCTCAGCAGAAACCCTACAAGCCAGAAGAAATTGGGGGCCAATATTCAACTTTCTTAAGGAAAGTAATTTTCAACCCAGAATTTCATATCCAAACAAACTAAGCTTCATAAGTGAAGGAGAAATGAGATCCTTTACAGACAAGAAAATGCTGAGAGATTTTGTCACCACCGAGTCTGCTTTACAAGAGCTCCTGAAGGAAGCACTAAACAGGGAAAGGAAAAACCGGTACCAGTCACTGCAAAAACATACCAAATTGTGAAGACGATTGACATTATGAAGAAACTGCATCAACTAATAAGCAAAATAACCAGCTAGAATTATAATGACAGTATCAAATTCACACGTAAAAATATTAACCTTAAATGTAAAAGGGCTAAGTGCTCCAATTAAAAGACACAGACTGGAAAATTGGATAAAGAGTCAAGACCCATTAGTATGTTGTATTCAGGAGACCCATATCATGTGCAGACACACATAGGCTCAAAATAAAGGGATGGAGGAAGATCTACCAAGTGAATGGAAAACAAACAAACAAACAAAAAAAGCAGGGGTTGCAATTCTAGTCTCTGATAAAACAGACTTTAAACTAACGAAGATCAAAAAAGACAAAGACGGACACTACATAATGGTAAAGGGATCAATGCAACAAGAAGAGCTAAGTATCCTAAATATATATGTACCCAATACAGAGCACCCAGATTCATAAAGCAAGTTCTTAGAGACCTACACAGAGACTTTGACTCCCACACAATAATAGTGCGAGACTTAAACACCCCACTGCCAATATTAGATCAACAAGACAGAAAATTAACCAGGATATTCAGTACTTGAATCAGCTCTGGACCAAGCAGACCTAATAGACATCCACAGAAGTCTCTACCCCAAATCAACAGAATATACATTCTTCTCAGCATCATGTTGCACTTACTCTAAAATTGACCACATAATTGAAGGTAAAACCCTCCTCAGCAAATGCAAAAGAATAGAAACCATAACAAACAGTCTCTCGGACCACAGTGCAATCAAATTAGAACTCAGGATAAAGAAACTCATTCAAAACCGCACAACTACATAGACACCGAACAACATGCTCTGAATGACTGCTGGGTAAATAACAAAATAAAGGCAGAAATAAAGATGTTCTTTGAACCAATGAGAACCAAGACACAACATACCAGAACATCTGGGACACACTTAAAGCAGTGTTAAGAAGGAAATTTATAGCACTAAATGCCCACATCCGAAAGTTGTAAAGATGTAAAATTGATGACACCACAGTTAAAAGAACAGAAGAAGCAAGAGCAAACAAATTCAAAAGTTAGCAGAAGACAAGAAATAACTAACATCACAGCAGAACTGAAGGAGAGAGAGACACAAAAAAAACCCTTCAAAAAAATCAATGAATTTAGGAGCTGTTTTTTTTTTTAATAACAAATAGATAGACTGATAGCCAGACTATAAAGAAGAAAAGAGAGAAGACTCAAGTAGACACAGTAAAAAAAGATAAAGGGGACATCACCACTGATCGCACAGAAATACCAACTACCATCAGAGAATACTATAAACACCTCTATGCAAATAAATTAGAAAATCTAGAAAAAAATTGATAAATTCCTGGACACATACACCCTCCCAAGTCTAAACCAGGAAGAAGTCAAATCCCTAAATAGATCAATAACAAGTTCTGAAATTGACGCAGTAATTAATAGCCTACCAATCAAAAAAAGTCCAGAACCAGATAGATTCACAGCCAAATTCTACCAAAGGTACAAAGAGGAGCTGGTACCATTCCTTGTGAAACTATTTTAAGCAATAGAAAAAGAGGGACTCCTCCCTAACTCATTTTATGAGGCTCTCCAATATCCCTGATGAATATCGATGCAAAAATCCTCAAAAAAAAAAAAAAAAAAAAAAACTGGCAAACAGAATCCAGCAGCACATCAAAAAGCTTATCCACCACGATCAAACCTGTTTCATCCTGGGATGCAAGTCTGGTTCAAGATATGCAAACCAATAAACATAATCCATCACATAAACAGAACCAAAGACAAAAACCACATGATTATCTCAATAGATGCAGAAAAGGCCTTTGACAAAATTCAACAGCCCTTCATGCTAAAAACTCTCAATAAACTAGATATTGATGGAACATATCTCAAACTAATAAGAGCTATTTATTACAAACACAGCCAATACCAAACTGAATGGGCAAAAGCTGGAAGCATTCCCTTTGAAAACTGGCACAAGACAAAGATGCCCTCTGTCGCCACTCCTATTCAACACAATATTGAAAGTTCTGATCAGGGCAATGAGGCGAGAGAAAGAAAGAAAGCATATTCAAATAAGAAGAGAGGAAGGCAAATTGTCTCTGTTGGCAGATGACATGATTGTATATGTAGAAAACCGCATTGTCTCAGCTCAAAATCTCCTTAAGCTGTTAAGTAACTTCAGCAAAGTCTCAGGATACAAAATCAATGTGCAAATTCACAAGCATCCCTATACACCAATAATAGACAAACAGAGAGCCAAATCATGAGTGAATTCCCATTCACAGTTACTACAAAAAGAATAAAATACCTAGAAATACATCTTACAAGGGAGGTGAAGGACCTCTTCAAGGAAAACTACACACCACTGCTCAAGGATATTAGAGAGGACACAAAGAAATGGAAAAACATTCCATGCTCATAGATAAGAAGAAGCAACATGGTGAAAATGGCCATACTGCCCAAAGTAATTTATAGATTCAATGCTATCCCCATCAAGCTACCACTGACTTTTTTCACAGAATTAGAAAAAAACTACTTTAAATTTCATATGGAACCAAAAAACAGCCTGTATAGCCAAGACAATTCTAAGCAAAAAGAACAAAGCTGGAGGCATCATGCTACCTGACTTCAAACTATACTATAAGGCTACATTAACCAAAATAGCATGGTACTGGTACCAAATTAGATGTATAGACAAACAGGACAGAACAGAGGCTTCAGAAATAACACCACACATATCTACAACCATCTGATCTTTGAAAAACCTGACAAAAACAAGCAATGGGGAAAGGATTCCCTATTTAATAAATTGTGTTGGGAAAACTGGACTGCATATTTTAGCCATATGCAGAAAACTGAAACTGGACCCTTTTCTTACACCTTATACAAAAATTAACTCAAGATGGTTTAAAAACTTAAACGTAAGACCTAAAACCATAAAAGCCCTGGAAGAAAACCTGGACAATACCATTCAGGACATAGGCATGGGTAAAGCCTTCATGACTAAAACACCAAAAGCAATGGCAACAAAACAAAATTGACAAAAGGGATCTAATTAAACTAAAGACCTTCTGCACAGCAAAACACACTATCATCAGAGTAAACAGGCAACCTTCAGAATGGGAGAAAAATTTTTCAATCTACTCATCTGAAAAGGGCTAATATCCAGAATTTACAAGGAACTTAAATAAATTTACAAGAAAAAGACAAACAACCCCATCGAAAAGTGAGCGAGGAATATGAACAGACACTTCTCAAAAGAAGACTTTTATGAAACCAACAAACATATGAAAAAACGCTCATCATTACTGGCCATTAGAGAAATGCAAATCAAAACCACAATGAGATACCGTGTCACACAGTTAGAATGGTGATCATTAAAAAGTCAGGAAACAACAGATGCTGGAGAAGATATGGAGAAATAGGAATGCTTTTACACTGTTGGTGGGAGTGTAAATTACTTCAACCATTGTGGAAGACAGTGTGGCAATTCCTCAAGGATCTGGAACCAGAAATACCATTAGACCCAGTGATCTCATTATTGGGTATATACCCAAAAGATTATAAATAATGCTACTATAAAGACACATGCACATGTATGTTTATTGTGGCACTATTCACAATAGCAAAGACTTGGAACCAACCCAAATGTTCATCAGTGATAGACTTGATTAAGAAAATGTGGCACATAAGCACCATGGAATACTGTGCAGCCATAAAAAAGGATGAGTTCATGTCCTTTGCAGGGATATGGATGAAACTGGAAACCATCATTCTCAACAAACTATCACAAGGACAGAAAACCAAACACCATATGTTCTCACTCATAGGTGGGAACTGAACAATGAGATCACTTGGACTCGGGAAGGGGAACATCACACACTGGGGCCTATCACGGGGAGGGGGGAGGGAGGGATTGCACTGGGAGTTATATCTGATGTAAAGGACGAGTTGATGGATGCTGACGAGTTGATGGGTGCTGACGAGTTGATGGGTGCAGCACACCAACATGGCACAAGTATACATATGTAACAAACCGGCACGTTATGCACATGTACCCTAGAACTTAAAGAAAAAAAAAAAAAAGAGACCCATCCTACATGCAATGACACCCATAGGCTCAAAGTAAATGGATGAAGAAAAATTCAGCAAGAAAATGGAAAACAGAAAAAAGCCTGGGTTGCTATTCTAATTTGAGACAAAACAGACTTTAAATCAGCAAAGATCAAAGAATACAAAGAAAGACATTACATAACAAGAAGACCTAACTAGCCTAAATATATACACACCAAACACAGGAGCACTCAGATTCAAAAAGCTTATACACTTCTGGTGGAAATGTAAATTAGTTCAGCTACTGTGGAAAGCAGTTTGGCGAATTCTCAAAGAACTTAAAACATAATTATTATTAAACCCTACAATTCCATTATTGGGTCTATACCCAAAGGAATATAAATTGTCCTACCATAAAGACAAATGTACACTTATGTTCACTGCAGCACTATTCGCAATAGCAAAGACATGGAATCAGCCTAAGTGTCCATCAATGGTAGACTAGATGAAGAAAATGTGGTATACATACGTTATGGAATACTATGCAGCCATAAAAAAGATGAGATCATTTCTGTTACAGCGACATGGATGGAGCTGGAGTCCATTATCCTAAGTGAACTAATGCAGAAACAGAAAACAAAATACTTCATGTTCTCACTTACTAGGGGGAGCTTAACATTCAGTACATATTTACATAAAGAAGGCAACAACAGACATGAGCCTACTTGAGGGTGGAGAGTGAGAGGAGAGATAATTGAAAAACTACTTATCAGGTACTCTGCTGATTACCTGAGTGATGCAATAATTTGTACATCAAACCCCTGGAACATATAATTTACCTATATAACAAACGTACATGTACCACTAAATCTGAAATAAAAGTTAAAAGGAAAGCTAGAAAACAACAACAAATTAAACTAAGAGGAAATGGAAAAACTTAACTAATGTAAAGCAGAAATCAATGAGTTAGAATTAAAATGATAGAAATAATAAATAAATCCTAAATGAAATTCTTTTTAGAAAGTCACAAAATATGCTAGCACATGACAGTTAATCAAATCAAATATGAAAGAGAGAAAGCTCAAATACAGAAAAATAGAAATTACAAAGGGGAAATAAACTAAAACAAAGGAACTCTTTTTAAATTGTGTAACTCCTTTGCATAATTTTGTTCAAGTAAGTTTGACAACTGAGATAAATCTGGGGTCAGGACCACCTTGTGGAGCCTTGGGGTTGTGGTAACGCAGAACCTTGGGAGCATGACCTCTACTGAGCAGAGCCTGGTAAGCAGGACTACAGCCCTGGTGAGTCTGGAAGGCAAAACATTCAACCAGGGAGGATTATTCTCAAGCCTTAAGATCTAATAGAACTTAAACTGTTAAATTTTGGGCTTGCTTGGAGCCCATCATGCCTTTCTTTCTTCTCACATCTCCCTTTGAAATGGGAATGTCTATCCCATGCCTGTCTCACCACTTATTTTGAAAGCACATAAATTGTTTAGTTTTGCAGGCTCACAGCTAGAGGGAAATTATGCCTCAGAATCCCTTGTACCTTAAATTTTACCCATAACTGATTTAGGTGATATTCAGATGAGACTTTGGACTTTAGAGCTGATACAGGAATGAGTTAAGACTTCTGGGATTGTTAGGATGGAATGAATGCATTTTGCATGTGAGAAAGACATAAATGTAAATTTTGGAAGACTAGGGGCAGAATGCTATGGACTAAATTGTCTTCCCCCAAAATTCATAGTCAGAGCCCAAATCCCAAATGTAATGGTTTTTAGAGATGGGGTCTTTGGGAAGTAATTAGAGTACCATGGGATCATAATGGTAGAGCCCTCATGATGGAATGAGCAGCAGCTTTATAAGAAGAGGAAACTCCCTACACCAAATGAGAACACACAGAGAAGGCAGTTCCTGCAGATCAGGAAGATGGCCCTCACTAGTAACTGAATCAGCTGCCACTTTGATTTTAGACTTCCCAGTCTCCAGAACTTTGAGAAACACATTGTTGTTTAAGCCACTCAGTCTCTGGTATTTTGTTATAGCAGCCCAAGCTGACTAATACAGTTAGGAAGAAAGAGAATCATAATAATTCAATTACTTCAAAATCATTAATTTAATGCATTCTCAATATAATGCTGTTAGTTCTTTCTTTCCTGAAGCTAGAAAAAGTACACAAAGTTCACAGAAAAAAACAAACAATTGAAGCATAACTAGAGAAACCCTGAGACAAAAGAGCAAGGAGAAGCTGTTAGTGCCTGATTTTAACACTCATTATAAAGCCTCTATAACTAAAACAATATGGTATTGGAGCATGAATAAACATACAGACTAATGGAAAATAGTATAAAATTTGATTATAATATGCAAATATAGTATATGATAAAGTAGGTGTCTTAGTTTGGGTTTCTTCAGAAGGAGCTCCTGAAATGGGGATTTAGAGTACAGTTTATTTGTGTAGTGATCCTAGGAAATACCAATAAGAGAGTGGGGAATTGAAACAAACAAACAAAAAAGGTAGCCAATAAAGGGTTTATCATCAAGCAAGTTATCTGTTTGTGTATTTAGAGCTTACTTCTGCTAGTTATTCTGGGCAGAACACATGCCTCATGGTTATCCCTCCTAAGGCTTATTTTGTAATCAATTTTTATTAGTCATTATTTGTAGACTGCTTTACTGGTGCGCTAGTGTTCTAGCCCACCATGTATGTGCAAAGCAGGTTCTGGTAGCAAGAGAAAACACTTCAGGTAAAGAAAGGAGGTTGATGGTAATTGGAAGTCCTGTAGACATGCACTGAAGTGATAAGTGTAAAGGGGTACAGACAGGGCACCTACAGCTTTCGATGCAGGCTGCAGTTTAAGTCAGTAAAGAAAATGTAAACCTCTTAATAATTGGCATAAGAATAACTAAAAAGCCACATGGGGGAAAGAAAACATTGTATCTATTCCTCAAACCATACAATAAGGCAAACTTTACATAGATAAAAAGATTTCAGTGTAAAAAATGAAAACATACATATACGAAAAGATATTTGGGTAAATTGCATTATAACTTAGGAATAGGAAAAACTTTCCTAACTATGACTTGAAATCTAAAAGCAAAAAGAGAAAAGATAGATAAATTTTATTATATATTTTTAATTTGCATGACAAAAGATGCTCCATAAGCAAAGAAGAAATCATGGCAAAATTGGAAAAACAGTTTTCAACAAAAAGTTAACGTGTCTAACATATGAAAGTGCTTTTAACAATGGGAAGAATAACCTCCCTTTATAAATGGACTAGAGAAACGAACAACGCAGTCACAGACAAAGAAATTCACACAGTGCTTATTTATATCATTCCTGGTGACTGAGAATTAAGATGCACAACATTGGAGAAAACAGACACAGATGTAAGATCAAAGAGGTTAATTTAAAACTTGTGTTCTGGGATTTGAATTTTAAGTGTCATTATGAACTCATAAAGTATTTTATCTTTTAAATAAGTTCTTAACTCTGTCAACTGAAAATACCTAAAAATAATGATCATCCCAGAAACAAAGAGCACTCCTAGTACCCTGATTATGGTCTTGAAAAAACCATTCCCTCTAAAATGAAGCAGCGTTACTTGCTGAAATTCAAGGTTTGGGGCAGAAAATGTACAACATGAGCCTAGAACACCTTGTCACATCAAAAATAAAGAAGCTATTATTAGACTACTGGGGGCCAGGTCAAAAAACTCAAGAGTCTACTTGAACAGACTACTATAGGTCAAAGAGGAACAATTTTAGCACCCGTAAAGATAATTATTGCAGGGACTGAAACATATCAATCATTCTAAACATAATGAAGGTTTAAGAAAATAAACTGGTCACCACTGGAAGCTGCTAGTGAAAAACACCATTTTTGAAACTTGACAAAGGAAAAAACTCAACATTTGCCTTGCCTTTCCTGAATATAATGTGTATCTTATGGTAACTAAATAGTTGATCATGTGAAGTTTCCCTTTATAGAAGTAGTCCAGATAATAAATTAAGAAGGAATGTTACAATTAGGATATTACCATTTTGCAACCCAAATTAATTAATGCAGCTACACATTTTACATCAACTGCTACAAACATCTCAAAAAGAAACAGCCACACATATAATAGGCCCCTGATGGAAGAATGCAACACCATCCAATGAAGTATTCCTACCCCTCCTGAAAAAAGTCATGCATGAATCTGATCAAGCCTTTGGATCCAACTACCTATTTTGGGGCAATGCAGGGGGCAGTGAAATGTAAATGGTACCTCTGAGATGCAATCATCAAAATTCAGACCTTAGAAAATTTTGTAAGACAAATGACCTAGTTTCTTCAATAAATAAATTACAAAAGGGAAAAATGGAGAAGAAATTTACAAATTAAAACGGACAAGAGCTTACCAACCAGTCCTAATGTTGGTACCTTTTTGGATCCTGATTCAAACAAACAGCTGCTAAAAGAATATTATAATATTTATGATATAACTGGAAATTCAACTTTGGATATTTGGTAATTTTAAGGAGTGATGAATTTTTTATTATACTTTAAGTTCTAGGGTGCATGTGCACAACGTGCAAGTTTGTCACATATGTATACATGTGCCATGTTGGTTCGCTGCAACCGTCAACTCGTCATTTACCTTAGGTATTCCTCCTAATGCTATCCCTCCCCCATCCCCCCACCCAATGACAGGCCCCGGTGTGTGATGTTCCCCGCCCTGTGTCCAAGTGTTCTCATTGTTCAATTCCCACCTGTGAGTGAGAACATGCAGTGTTTGGTTTTCTGTTCCTGCGATAGTTTGCTCAGGATGATGGTTTCCAACTTCATCCATGTTGCCACAAAGGACATGAACCCATCCTTTTTTATGGCTGCATGGTATTCCATGGTGTATATGTGCCACATTCTCTTAATCCAGTCTATCATTGATGGACATTTGGGTTGGTTCCAAGTCTTTGCTATTGTGAATGGTGCTGCAATAAACATATGTGTGCATGTGTCTTTATAGTAGCATGATTTATAATCCTTTGAGTATATACCCAGTAATAGGATCGCTGGGTCAAATGGTATTTCTGGTTCTAGATCCCTGAGAAATCACCACACTGTCTTCCACAATGGTTGAACTAGTTTACACTCCCACCAACAGTGTAAAAGCGTTCCTATTTCAAGGAGTGATGAATTTTTAAGTGTGATAATTGTGTGGCATTTTGGTATGTTTAACATAATTTTGACAAATATGTTAAATATAGTTCTTATCTTTTAGAAATAAATAACTATTTACAGGTGATATATAATTCTGAGATTTGATTCAAAACAATCAGAGGTGGATGTGGAGGTGGGAAATATATGAAACTAGACTTCATAGTACATGAAGTCAACCACTCTCTCATTGGCTACTTCAACTTCTTTTCCTCCTTATCTTTCTTCTGAGGCTACCCTGATCAAAATCTAATCTAGAAAAAAATTATGATCAATTCAACTATTCCTATCCCTTAGTCCTGCCCTCAGAGACACTAGAGAAACTTATATGAGCATTAAAATCAGTGCTACCACAAACTCCTGTTTCTCACAATCCCTACAACAGAACTATGCTTTTGTATTTATCCATTAAGCATTCTCTCCCACTTCCTTGCAGTGCTTTTCTAATGATTTGCAATCATCCTTCATTAGTTTATTCAGTTCCATTTAATTAATTCCTGTTCCTCTGCTTCTTGGATTAGCAGTCTCATGAACCCATCTGCTTCACAACTAAAGAGTTCTGAAAATCTTGACTCAACACACCGATATAGTTTAAAATTTTTGAAAGGATGTCATCAGAAGTACCCCAGAGTATTCTTTGAAGTGTCAACACTTTGAAGTATCTGGTGCAGTCCTTTTCCACAGGGCTCTGAGATACTACTTGGTTGAAGACAAGAATTCTGAACTGTAGCTGATTGCAGAATTTTCAGGAAAGCATCAGAGTAAAACAAAAATTATCTGTAGGTAACAGTGACTTAAAGTCACTGTGGCTAATTTGTTACTGACAGTTTTCAAGAGTGAGAGATCTGATGAAAGATTATAATGAATAATGTACTGACAGGGAAATATAGTTGTTTCTGTGGTATGCAAAATGAGATAATAAAGCCTACCAAAAAGTTTTAAACAAAATGTCCACAAAGATAATGCTTAAGTCTATTTTCAAAGAATATAATGAATATTATATTTGATAAATAAAAATGGATAAACATTTATTCCAGAGAAAAAAAATGAGATATGTAATCTTGATTCATAATATATCACAAAATATAAAACATAATATGAATATACTAATAATATATATATAAAATATTAAGTAAAGAAATCCAGTAAAGCATCAAGTAGAGAATAGCACCTAAATATCTCTATTATAATAAAATTCCATAGGTAAGTGATGTGAACCCCCCAGTTGAGAACCACTGGCCTAGAAGATCCTAGGTTCACATTAAATAAGTAAGATTGAGATGAAATAAACATTTTAAAATAATACTCTATACTATTGCCTAACATCAGACAAAGTACCTTCAGGACTCATAAATATAGGAAAACTCAACATAACCTTGAAGTACTATTTCAATGTTTTCCCTGAGATTAAAATCTATTGTGAAAAGTGGAAGCATTTACAAATCTTCAGGGACTTCCAATTAAGCACACGATTTCCAAGATATTTATATTAATAAATTTTATTCATACAAATTTAACCTAGGGAGAGCTGAACATTTTTATCTGATAATTAGTCCCATACAACTCATTAACAGTAATATACTAAATAAATTTTATTATTTCTAACCCTTCTATTTTTGCAAAGAAAGAAACAGATCCTTTGTGAGTTTACCTTCTTGAAAATGTTAGGTAGCTTTAGATGTAAAATATATCCCCACATTTTATTTTAGTTTATTTTACATCTAAGGATTCAACTTTGTGAAAGCAAAAATCAAAAGTGTTCACGAAATTTGAACACTTAAGATAGGATCATGGATGCCTGAGAAATAATATTTGTCTCCCTATTTGAAAGTGACAATACCAATTTTAAAAATAAACATAGACATGATTATAAGGAAACTTAGCACTTTCTGTAAGAGAAAAATAAACAAAGATGTTATAAAGTCAACATAAAGCACACAATGGAGCACTATTCAGCCATAAAAAAGAATGAGATTTTGTCATTTGCAACAACATGAATAGAACTGGAGATCATTATGTTAAGTGACGTAATCCAGACACAAAAAGATAAACATCGCATGTTTTCACTTATTTGTTGTATCTAAAAATCAAAACAATTAAGCTTATAAACATAGTACAAGGATGGTTATCAGAGACTGGGAAAGGTAGTTGGGAGCTATGAGAAGGTGGAGATGGTTAATGGGTACAAAAAATAGTTAGAATAAATAAGACCTACCATTTGATAGCACAACAGGGTAACTATAGTCTATGATAACTTTTAAAAAAGATTTTAAGTTACAAATATTTAACAATTCACGAATTGTAAATTGTCATCCTTCCACAGGGACCACACTAATTCTCTCTGTAGCATTCCAATCTTAGTATACATGCTGCCGAAGCAAGCACAATATAGTCAGTAACAACGTACTTGTACATTTCAAAATAGAGAGTGTAAATGGATTATTTGTAACACAAAGAATAAATGCTTGAGGGAATGGATATCCCCAAAAATTATATGGTTAAAAAATGTGACTTCCTACTGTACACTTAAAAACAGTTAAAATAAAATAGTATGTCTTATAAAAATTTATCAAATCAACATAAAGCACAGAGAATTATTTTAGTAAGACACAAAATCTTTGCTATCTAGGTTAAAGGCAATATATAGCAAACCAAGGAAATGAGCCCATCAAAATTGAGAAAACTTTGCTGAGATATTAAAGCATGTAATAGCTTTTCAGACTCAGGCATTATAAAACAAGTCAAACAAAAATTGTCTTCCAAGTTTGCACTTTCATTATGCTCTTTCATTTTCTGGAACAGACGATGCTGTACTTTATTTTGGAGGTCTGTGAGGTCAGGACTAATTTCATATTACTAAGATGTTATTAACATGCAATATATTCATCATTGATAACTTCAAATGAATCAGTAAAGAAGCAACTAAATTTTTTCTTAGTTTCAATTTTTGATGTGGTAAATATTTGAAGAAATAACTCATAAAACAATGCTCCTTGGAGACCTCAATACATTCAAAGAGTGTATTAGTCAGAGTTCTTTAAAGGGACAGAACTAATAGGATAGATGAATATATAAAAGGAAGTTGATTAGGAGAATTGACTCATGATTACAAGGTGAAGTCCCACAATGGGGTGTCTGCAAGTTGAGGAACCAGGAAACCAGTCCAAGTCACAAAACCTCAAAATTAAGAAAGCCAGTAGTGTAGCCTTCAGTCTGTGGCTGAAGGCCCGAAAGTCCCTGGCAAATCACTGATGTAAGTCCAAGAGTCCAAAAGCTGAAGAACTTGGAGTCTGATATTCAATGACAGGAAGCATCCAGCACAGGAGAAAGATGGAGGCCAGAAGACTCAAGCCAGTCTAGTCCTTCCACATTCCTCTGCCTACTTTTATCCAAGCCATGCTGGCAGCTGATTAGATAGTGCCCACCTGGATTGAGGGTGGGTCTGCCTCTTGAAGTCACTAACTCAAATGTTAATCTACTTTGGCAACACCCTCCCAGACACACCCAGGAACAATACATTCTTCAATTCAATCAAGTTGATACTCAATATTAACCATCACAAATCCCACTACTGGGTATATACCCAAAGGATTATAAATTATGCTACTACAAAGACACATGCACACATATGTTTATTGCGGCACTATTCACAATAGCAAAGACTTGGAATCAACCCAAATGTACATCAGTGACAGACTGGATTAAGAAAATGTGGCACATATACACCATGGAATACTATGCAGCCATAAAAAAGGATGAGTTTGCATCCTTTGTAGGGACATGGATGCAGCTGGAAACCATCATTCTTAGCAAACTATACCAAGAAGAGAAAACCAAACACCGCATGTTCTCACTCATAGGTGGGAACTGAAAAATGAGCTCACTTGGACTCGGGAAGGGGAACATCACACACTGGGGCCTATCATGGGGAGGGGGAGGGGAGGGATTGCATTGGGGAGTTATACCTGATATAAATGATGAATTGATGGGTGCTGACGAGTTGATGGGTGCAGCACACCAACATGGCACATGTATACATATGTAACAAACCTGCACGTTATGCACATGTACCCTAGAACTTAAAGTATAATAAAAAAAATAAATAAAAAAAAAGAGTATAAAGAAGTTTAGAGACAAAACAAAACAAAACAAAAATCCTCTGAGAACTGCTCCTTTGGGATAACATTAATCATGTCCATGAGAAACAGAAGCATGTACACAATCTTATTTCTCTAAAACTATTGTTCTTAAATATAGTCTCAAACATTTATATTAATTATCATTTTTAACCGAAGTAACTTCTATTTCACAAAGAAAACTGAGGAGTGGGTAACTGAGAATTGCCTGGCACACCTCAGCATATAGCAGACCAGGAGGGTTCGTGGATATGCATAACACAACATTTTAAAACTACCCACATCCCATATACAGCATTTCAAAAGTAGCAAGAATGAATATATTGTCATGACCTAAAGATACAATTTAGCAGTCACATGCAATGGCTCACACTTGTGATCCCAGCACTTTGGGAGGCCAAGGTGAGAGGAGCACTTGAGCCCAGGAATTTGAGACCAGCCTTGGCAACATAGTGAGAACCCATTTCTATAAAATAAAAAAGTTAATGGGGTGTGTTTTATTTTATTTAGAAATGATGTAGACATTTAGTGAATTCATTGATTAACTCAATTCACTATGAGTCCAAGGTTTTAAGTTATCTGAAGATCTAGAAAATTATCTGGAAGCTGGCATACTGCAAAGTATAAATACTATTGAAACATAGTTCATCAGAATAATGATTCAATTTGGTTAAATGCAAATGTACATATTTCATAATCTTAAACATTAACTAATGCTAGTTTAATTGATCGGTAAACCTGTATAAGTCTAGGAAAAACATACCCATGTAGAATAGAAATGTATACTTGTATTATACCTAACACTGATGAATCAGAGAAAAAGACATGGCTATTTTTATACAGGCAAAATTAATAAACTGCTCTGGTTTGCCAAAGTATTTGCTAAATTATGTAAACTTGGATTTATATCCAGTTTTAGTCTTCTGCATATGACTAGCCATTTATTGCTGCACCATTTATTGAATAGGAATCCTGTGTCCATTACTTGTCTTTGTCAGGTTTGTCAAAGATCATATGGTTGTATGTGTGTGTTCTTACTTCTGGGTTCTCTATTCTGTTGCATTGGTTTATGTGTCTGGTTTTGTACCAGTACCATGCTCTTTTGGTTACTGTAGCTCTGTAGTGCAGTTTGAAATCAGGTAAATTGATGCCTCCAGCTTTGTTTTTCTGCTAAGATTGCCTTGGGTATTAGGGTTGTTTTTGTTTCTATATGAATTTTAAAATAGTCTTTTCTAGTTCTGTGAAGAATGTCATTGGTAGATGCATAGACATAACATTGAATTTATAAATTTATTTGGGCAGTGTGGGCATTTTAACAATATTGATTCTCCCTATCCATGAGCGTGGAATGTTTTACAATATATTTATGTCATCTCTGATTTCTTGGAGCAGTGGTTTGTAGTTCTCCTTGTAGAGATCTTTCACTTCCTTAGTTAGCTGTATTATTAGGTATTTTGTGTGTGTGTGTGACATATATGAATGGGAGTTCATTCCTGATTTGGCTGTCAGTTTGGCTGTTGTTGGTGTATATGGTATATATGGATGCTAGTGATTTTTGTCATTGATTTTGTATCGGGCAACTTTGCTGAAGTTGTTTGTCAGCTGGAGGAGCTTTTGGGCCAAGACTATGAGGTTTTTTAGATATGGGATCATGTCATCTCCAAACAGAGATAGTCTGAATTCCTCTCTTCCTGTTTGCATGTCGTGTTTGTGTGTCTGATTGCCATAGCCAGAACTTCCAATACTATGTTGAAGGAGTGGTGAGACAGGACATCCTTGTCTTGTGCAGGTTTTCGAGAAGAATGCTTCCAGTTTTTGCCCATTCAGTATGATGTTGGCTGTGGATTTGTCATATATGGCTCTTATTATTTTGTGGTATGTTCCTTTAATAGTTTATTGAGAGTTTTTTTTGGGGGGGGGGCTTGCTGGCTTTGTGCCCACCAAGGCTCCATCTACAATGGTGGTCTGCAGGGATCATGGGGCTACTTCACTCCTGCGTGCTGGCAGGGCAAGTAAAGCAAAACCCACCTGTGCTGACACCCACCAGCAAACTTATGTGGGGAGTTGCTGTGGGTTCAGGGGAGCCTGCAGTATAGGGAGGGAACATGCAGGCTGGTGCACAGCTGTAGGGTCCACCACACTGGAGCTCTCCACCTGTCAAGCATGGTTCAATCGTGCAGAAGCTACAATTTGTAATATGTTTCTAAGTTGGATTCTTCAAGCATACATTTTTAGCACATTGAAAATCTTAAATACTCAGTTTCCTTAATTTCTTGGAATTTTAGGAATATTTAATTATATAAGCATTTATTTATCTATATAAGCCATACATAATAAAGGTCCTTTTAATTTAAGTAACTTTATAATATAATTTATTTTTTGAGGTAAACATTACTTGCTTTTATTTATTGTGTTAGAAATAATTTAATAATTTACTAACAACATCTGAAGGTAGAAAATCCCACACTCACATGGGAGGTCATGATCTTTATAAATTACAGGCACATAAATATGCAGACACAAAGGGGTTTACAGCTTCTGTTCAAAAATTTCAGCCATGTGGCCAAAAGCAGTGACACACACCTGTAATCCTAGCACTGTGGGAGACCAAGGTAACAGAATCACTTGAGCTCAGAAGTTTGAGAACAGCCTAGGCAACATAGTTAGACCACATCTCTAAAAAAAAAAATTTTAAATTAGCCTGACTTGGTGGTGCACACCTGTAGTCTCAGCTACTTGGGTGGCTGAGGATCGCTTGAGCCCAGGAGATCAAGGCTGCAGTGAGCCGTGATTGTGCCACACCACTCCAGCCCGGGAAACAGAGAAAAACCCTGTCTCAAAAAAATGAATAAAATAAATTTAAAAATTAAATAAATAAATAAATAAATAAAATTTTCAGGCATTAATTAAGAATAAACACAGAAACACAAACGATCGCCAGTCCAGATATCAAAGAGCTAGTCCCCTTCCTGTTAGACAAAAAATTCCTAATTATTTGAACTTAATTAAAATAGACAAATAAGATAACAAATTGAAAAAAAATCTAACAAATGTGATTCCCTGTTGTCTCTCACCCAAAATAGATATTATAAACATTTAATTCATTTACAC
This sequence comes from Piliocolobus tephrosceles, assembly GCF_002776525.5. Lineage (NCBI taxonomy): Eukaryota > Metazoa > Chordata > Mammalia > Primates > Cercopithecidae > Piliocolobus > Piliocolobus tephrosceles. Next base: position 72,950,586 of record NC_045445.1, read on the forward strand.
ATATCATTGATAAGAGTACAAAATCAAATTCCTCATGTATGGTCAGACTATAAAACCAAATTCCCAGTAATTACTCCTAGCTGTGATAAATAACTTATTAGCCACAAATGAACAAAAACAAATGAAATCAGAACACAAAATTAATAAAGATGAAGATCAAAACTAGAGAAATAGAAAGTCAGCAGTGCTGGTGAGGAGTCGTGGCTCACACCTGTAATCCCAGCACATTGGGAGGCCATGGCAGGACAATTGCTTTGAGCTCAGGAGTACGACACCAGCCTGGGCAACATGGCGAAACCCCATCTCTACAAAAAGTACAAAAATTAGCCAGGCTCTGGTGGCTCATGCCTGTAGTCCCAGCTACTCTGGAGGCTGGGACTGGAGAATCACTTGAGCTTTAGAAGTGGAGGTTTCAGTCAGCTGAGATCGGCACCACTGCGCTCCAGCATAGGTAACAGAGTGAGACACTGTCTCAAAACAATAACAACAACAAAAAGAAAGTCAGCAGTGCTATATTGCCAATTTGGAGTCATTTCTAGAAGCCAAGAGAGACTGGGCTGGGCTTAAATAGCTTATGAGGTGCACTTCTCTCATTAAGTTTACTTGGTTCTGTTAGAAGAATTCACTAGGCATGTTAGAAGAATTCACTAGGCATCTCAGTGGAAAACTGTTAAAAGATAATTTTCAAAAAAAAAAAAAAGTAAAATCATGACTGTCATATAAATATGTTATGTATTTCATTTAGCCATGAGGAAACAACACAGATATGACTACTGGTTCAAAAGAGACTCTGAAGAACAAATAAATTTAAAGATCAGAAAAATTAAAATAAATGTTCCAACAGAAGCAAAACTGCTTTTTTCAAGTAGAATGGGGGACCAAAAGAGAGAAGTTATTTGGACTTCTCCTGGATAGACAGAATTTGCAAATCCATAAATAAGAATTATTTTTCATTGATACCATTTATTTACAGTTTACAGAGTTATAAAATAGCTTCTAGAATCATAAAACTCAGAGAAGTGTTCTCTAGAGTCTAAAAAATGGATAGTTTTCCAGTGAAGTACTTTTCATTTTTCTGCAGTGTCTTCTCCAGATTCTGTCAGACTTAGGTTTAAAACTCTGCTATTACTGTTTGCTAGTTGTACAACCTGAAGTTCAGTGCATAACTGCTTTCTCCCTCAGTTTCTTCCTCTATAAAACAGTAATAATGATACCATTCTCTTGGGATTGGAAAAGTGTAACGAAATATGCATTAAAGAGTGTCTTATAGTAACTGCTCAATATACTATATTGCTATTAGTAACTGACTTTTGAATCTAGCTACTTTCTTTTCCTCCTCTGTAACTTTTATCATAATTTCACAACCCTAAATTATGAGAAGCAGGAAAACATACTGGAAAGAGTATAGATTTCAGGCTTAAACAGATCTGAGTTTGTATCTAGGTTCGAATATTTATCAACAATGTAATTTTTGGCAAGAGATTTAAACTGTCTATTCTGTTTCCTTGTATGTGAAGTGTGATAGTAAAAATTATCTCATAAAATTGCTGGAACAATAAAAATAAGACAAAATAGCAAAGTGGTCAGTTTTGGGGGAACAGATGGTGTTTGGTTACATGGATAAGTTCTTTAGTGGTGATTTGTGAGATTTTGGTGCATCCATTACCCAAGCAGTGTACACTGTATCCAATGTGTAGTCTTGTATCCCTCAACCCCTCCCACGCTTTCCCCTGAGTCCTTCAAGTCCATTATATTATTCTCAGGCCTTTGTGTACTCATAACTTTAGCTCCCACTTATAAGTGAGAACACACCATGTTTGGTTTTACATTCCTGAGTTACTTCACTTAGCACAATGGCCTTCAACTCCATTCAGGTTGCTGTGAATGCAATTATTTCATACATTTTTATGGCTGCATAGTATTACATGGTGTTTATATACCACATTTTCTTTATACACTCGAATGATGGGCATTTCGGCTCAGTCCATATTTTTGCAATTGTGAATTGTGCTGTTATAAACATGCATGTCCAAATGTCTTTTTCATATAACGAATTCTTTTCCTCTGGATAAATATCCAGTAGTGGGATTGCTGGATCAAATGGTAGTTCTACTTTTAGTTCCTTAAGAAGTCCCTGTACTGTTTTCCATAGTGGTAGTAGTTTACATTCCCACCAGCAGTGTAAACTTGTTATCTTTTCACCACCTCTATGCCAACATCTATTCTTTTTTGATTTTTAAATTATGAACAATCTTGCAGTAGTAAGGTGGTAAAACATTGTGGTTTTGATTTACATTTCCTTGATAATTAGTGATGTTGAGCATTGTTTTCATATTTTTTTGACCATGTGTATATCTTTTTATGAGAATTGTCTATTCATGTCCTTAGCCAACTTTTGATGGGATTGTTTTATATTTTCTTGCTGATTTGAATTCCTTGTAGATTCTGGATACTAGTCTTTTTTTCAGATGCGGTTTGGAAAAATCTTCTCCCACTCTGTGGATTGTCTGTTTACTCTGCTGATTATTTCTTTTGCTGTGCAGAAACTTTTTAGTTTAATTAAGTCTCATCTATTTATTTTTGTTTCTGTTTCATTTGCTTTTGGATTATTGGTCATAAACTCTTTGCCTAAGCCGATGTCTAGAAGAGTTTTTCTGATGTTATACCCTAGAATTGTGTGTGGTTTCAGGTCTTAGATTTAAGTCTTTGAACCATCTTGATTTGATTTTTGTATAAGTTGAGAGATGAGGATACAGTTTCATTCCTCTACATGTGGCTTCTCAGGGACTTGGAAGAATCATGACTGGAAAATTTGTGAAAATCCTTTTCAGGAAAGGGTATGTGGATGAACTTCTCTGAGTGGTAAAAAACTGTGAAGACATTTGCATCCCATGTGAGTACTCACAAACGGGTGATCTAAGTGGAGGAAGAATTTAATAATCAAATGGATAGGATGACCCATTCTGTGGACACCACTCAGCCTCTTTCCCCAGCCACCCCTGTCATCACCCAATGGGCCCTTGAACAAAGTGGCCATAGTGGCAAGGATGGAGGTTATGCATGGACTCAGCAACATGGACTTCAACTCACCAAGGCTGACCTGGCTATGGCCATTGCTGAGTGCACAATTTGCCAGCAGCAGAGACCAACACTGAGCCTTTGATAAGGCACAATTCCTCGGGGTGATCAGCCATTCACCTGGTGGCATGTTGATTATATTGGACATCTTCCATCATGGAAAGGGCAGAGGTTTATCCTCACTAGAATAGACACTTATTCCAGTTATGGGATTGCCTCTCCTGCAATGCTTCTGCCAAGACTATCATCCATGGACTCACAGAATGCCTTATCCACCATCATGTTTACTATTCCACACAGCATTGCCTCTGATGAAGGCACTCATTTTACAGCTAAAGAAGTCTTGCAGTAGGTTCATGCTCATGGAATTCACTGGTCTTGCCATGTTCCCCAGCATCCTGAAGCTGCTGGATTGATATAACAGTGGAATGGCCTTTTGAAGTCACAATTATACCAACTAGGCGACAATACTTTGCAGGGCTGGGGCAATGTTCTCCAGAAGGCTGTGTATGCTCTGAATCAGCCTCCAATATGTGGTACTGTTTCTCCTATAGCTAGGATTCATGGGTCCAGAAATCAAGGGGTGGAAGTGGGAGTGGCACCACTCACCATCACCCCTAGAGATCCACTAGCAAAATATTTGCTTCCTGGTCCTCTGACATTGTTTTCTGCTGGCCTAGAGATCTTAGTTCCAGAGGGAGGAACACTGGCCCAAGGAGACACAACAATGATTCCATTAAACTGGAAGTTAAGATTGCCACCTGGACACTTTGGGTTCCTTCTACTTTTAAGTCAACAGGTTAAGAAGAGAGTTAGAGTGTTGACTGGGGTGATTAAGCCAGACTCTCAAGATGAAGTCAGTCCACTACTCCACAACAGAGGTAAGGAAGAGTACTCATGGAATACAGGAGATCTGTTAGGGCATCTCTTAGTATTACCATGCCCTGTGATTAAGGTCAATGGGAAATTACAACAGCCCAATCCAGGTGGGACTACAAACAACTGAGACCCTTCAGAAATGAAGGTTTTGTTCACTCCACCAGTGAAAAACAAACAAACAAACAAAAACAGGACCTGCTGAGATACTTGCTGAAAGCAAAGGGAATACAGAATGGGTGGTAGAAGGTAGTCATCAATACCAGACAGCTACAACCATGTGACCAGCTGTAGAAATAGGTCTATAACTGTCATGAGTATTTCTTCTTTCTTTTGTTACAAACATATTTGTGCATGTATAAACTTGTACTAAGAAAATATCTTCATTTTATTTCCTTCTTCCTTTATCATGTGACATAAGATTTATTGACTTCATATCAGCATTTAAGTATTGTTAACTTTATGTAGTAGTATTTCAGTTGAAGATTGGTGCATTTCCAGTTGTATGAAGAATAGCTGTATTATGTTAGGAGTAATTGTGACTTTATTACTGTCTTTATTTGAAGATTTTGTATAATCTCAGGAGATGGGTATGGCTTCATGTTGACAAGGGGCAGACTTGTGATGGTTAATACTGAGTGTTAACTTGATTGGATTGAGGGATACAACGTATTAATCCTGGATGTGTCTGTGTGGGTGTTGCCAAAAGAGATTAACATTTGAGTTAGTGGGCTGGGGAGGGCAGATCCACCCTTAATCTGGTGGGCACAATCTAATCAGCTTCCACCGAATATAAGGCAGGCAGAAAAATGTGAAGAAGGGAGATGGGCCTAGGATCCCAGTCTACATCTTTCTGCTGTGCTAGATGCTTCCTGTCCTCGAACATCAGACTCCAAATTCTTCAGTTTTGGGACTGACTGGCTCTCCCTGTTCCTCAGCTAAATAAATCATATGATTTATTTATTTATTTATTTTGAGATGGAGTCTCGCTCTGTCGCCCAGGCTGGAGTGCAGTGGCTGGATCTCAGCTCACTGCAAGCTCCGCCTCCTGGGTTTATGCCAGTGTGAGTGACACTAGTGTAAATGATCAAAGAAAAGTCATTATAATATACTATTTGCACTCAGATTACATTGCAAACATCTTTTTAGTTTCTTGATTCACTTTAAGACAATTTAAACTGGAATAGATATAGTTTATGTAAGAAAGTTGACATGGAACTCCTTCAGGATACCCATAATCAAGGAAAGGTCATGTGCTAGAACAAATGATCAATTATTCAATGAGCATTTATATGTTTTAAGTTGAAATAAAATATTTAAGTTACTTTATTTTTATTATTTCTCAATCTAATTCAGATTTTAAACAAATTTTTCAACTATCAATTGATCCCTTCTCAAACTGCATCAGATAACAGAATCTACTGTACTTTAGTAAAATTACAGTGTAATAATTGGAATGTTTGTGGTATATTCCTTCGATGACTAGTTTGTTGAGGGTTTTTATCATGAAGGGATGCAAAATTTTATTAAATAATTTTTTTGCATCTATTGAGATGATTATATGGGTTTTATTTTTAATTCTGTGTATGAGATAAATCACATTTATTGAACTGAGTATGTTGAACCATCGTTGCATTCCCTGGAATAAAACCCACGATCACAGTGGATTATCTTCTCAGTGTGCTGTTTGATTTAGTTTGATATTATTTTGTGGAGGATTTTTGCTTCTATGTTCATCAGGGATATTGGTCTGTTGTTTTCTTTTTTGTTGTCTTTGTTCAGCTTTGGTATCAGGGTGACACTGGCTTCATAAATGAGATGGGGAGAATTTCACCTTTTTTTATTTTTTGGAGCAATTTCATGAGAGCTGGTACCAGTTACACTTTGCATGTTTGGTAGAATTTGGCTATTGATCTATCTAACTCTGGGCTTTTTACTTTGTTGGAAAAAATTATCTTACTGATTAATTCTCACTATTTTATCACTCTATTCAAGATTTTTATTTCTTCTTGGCTCAATCATGGGAGTTTATACATTTCCAAGAATTTTTTTTTTTTTTTTACTTTATCTAGGTTTTCTAGTTTGTGGGTGTATAATTGTTCACTTTAGTCTCTAAAAATCTTGTGTAAAGACCATATATGACAACCCACAGACACATCATACTGAATGGGAAAAAGCTGAAAACATCCCCCCTAAAAACTGGAACAAGACAAGGATATCCATTTTCACCACTCCTATTCAACATAGTATTGGAAGTTCTAGTAAAAGCAACTCAGCAAGAGAAAGAAATAAAAGACATCCAAAGTGGAAATGAGGAAGTCAAAGTATCTCCATATACTGATGATATGATCTTATACCAAGAAAATCCTAAAAACTTGATATGGTTTAGATGTTCACCCCAAGTCTCATGTTGAAATGTGATTCTTAATATGAAGGTGAAGGCTTGTGGAAGGTAATTAGATCATGGAGGCAAATCATTCATGAATAGCTTAGCATCATCCTCTTGGTAATAAGTGAGTTGCTCAGTTAGTTCACATGAGATTTTGCTGTTTAAAGGAGTCAGGGGCTTGCCCTTTGTTTCTCTTGCTCCCACTCTCACCACCTAACATGCTGGGTTCCCTTTTCTTTCCAACATGATTGTAAGCTTCCTGAGGCCCTCACCAGAAGCAGATGCTGGTACTATGCTTTGTGCACAGCCCGTAGAACCACAAACCAATTAAACCACATTTCTTTAAAACTTACCCAGTCTCAGGTATTTCTTTATAGCAACTCAAAAACAGATTAACATAAGACTTTTCCAAAAGAGTCCAGGATTTCATAAACAAATTCAGTAAAGTTTCAGGATATAAAATCAACATACCAAAATATGCAGCATTTCTATATGTCAACAACAATTAAGCTGAGAACAAAATCAATAAGTCAATTCTACTTGCAATATCTGCAAAAATACAAAACATCTCGTGTTACATTTAAACAAGGAGGTAAAAAATCTATACAGGAAATATTACAAAATACTGATGAAATAAATTGTAGATGACACAAACAAATGGAGAAACATCCTATGCTCGTGGATAAGAAGAATCAATATTGTTAAAATGACCATACTGCCCAAAGCAATTTAAAGAGTCAGTGCAATTCCCATCACAGTACCAATTACATTTTTGAAAGAATTAGAAAACAAATCCTAAAATTTATATGGAACCAAGTAGAACTTGAATAGCCAAAGCAATTCGAAGCAAAAAGAACAATACTGGAGGCATTATATTACTTGACTTCAAATTATGTTACTACAAGGCTATTGTAACCAAAACAGCAGTGTGTCAGTATAAAAATAGGCACATAAATCAATGAAGACTAGAGAACCCGGAAATAAAGCCACGTGCCTACAGTCAATTGATCTTTGACAAGGTTGACAAAAGCATGCACTGAGAAAGAACATTCTATTTAATAAATGGTGCCGAGAAAATTGGATTGCCATACGCAGAAAAATGAAACTGGTCCTATACCTCTCACTCCATACAAAAATTAACTCAAGCCAAGTTAAAGACTTAAATGTAAAACCTAAAACTATAAAATTCCTAGAAGAAAACTTATGAAAAGCTCTTCTGGGTATTGGCCTATGCAAAGAATTTTTGACTAAGACTTCAAAAGAAAATGCAAATAAAAGAAAAATAGACAAATTATACTTAAACTAAACAGTTTCTGAATCACAAAAGAAATAATCAGCAGAGTGAACAGGCAACGTGAAGACTGGAAGAAAATATTTCAATCTGAGCATCCAACAAAGAACTAATATCCAGAATCTACAAGGAATTCAAACAACTCAACAAATAATCCAATTAGAATGTAGGCAAAGTCGCCGGGCGCAGTGGCTCAAGCCTGTAATCCCAGCACTTTGGGAGGCCAAAATGGGCGGATCACGAGGTCAGGAGATCGAGACCATCCTGGCTAACATGGTGAAACCCCGTCTCTACTAAAAAATACAAAATCTAGCCGGGCGAGGTTGCGGGCGCCTGTAGTCCCAGCTACTCCGGAGGCTGAGGCAGGAGAATGGCGTAAACCCGGGAGGCGGAGCTTGCAGTGAGCTGAGATCCGGCCACTGCACTCCAGTCTGGGCGACAGAACGAGACTCCGCCTCAAAAAAAAAAAAGAATGTAGGCAAAGAATATAAACAGACATTTGTCAAAAGAAGACATATAAAATATCCAACACGCATATATAAAATGCTTAGCATCACTAAAATTCAGAGAAATGCAAATTTAAAATATGATGAAATGTCATCTTACACCAGTCAGAAGGGCTATTATGAAAAAGTCAAAAATAACATGTTGGTGAGGATGTGGAGAAAAGGGATCTCTTATATGCCCTTAGTGGGAATTCAAAACAGTACAGCATTTGTGGAGAACAGTATAGAGATTTCTCAAAGAACTAAAAATAAACACCATTTGATCCAGCAACTCCACTACTGAGTATATACCCAAATGAAAAGAAATTATTATATCAAAAAGATACCTACACACATACATTTATAGCGGCATTATTCACAACAGTGAAGATATGGAATCAACCTAAATATCTATCAATGGATGATTGAATAAAGAAAATGTGGTAGTATTATACACACACACACCATGAAATACTACTCAGCCATAAATAGGAACACAATTATATCTTTCGAAGTAATGTATATGAAACTGGAGGCCAACTCAGAACCAGAAAGTCAAATACTGCATGTTCTCACTTATAAGTGGTAGCTAAATAATATGTACACAGGGACATAGAGTGTAGAATAATAGACATTGGAGACTTGGAAGGGTGGGGGAGTGGGAGAGAAGATGAGATGAGTAATTTCATTATGGGTGCAATGTACAACATTTAGGTGATGTTTACACTAAAAGTTTACGCTTTACCAATATGCAATATATTCATGTAACAAAACTGCTCTTGCAGCCCCTAAATTTATACAAATTTAATAAAAATAAAAGAATTGAAATGTTTGGGCCCAAAACAAAATAGGCAAGATGAATTTAAATGAACACTTGTTGAGGTATTCAGTTGCATATCTAATTTAGTTTCAGTAAAATAGCACCATAAGTCACATTCCTGTTGGCATTCAAATTTTATTGTATTTGTTCTTATGTTTGTAGATGAGATGTAAATTTTTTTTATTTAGTCATGGCATGACTGGTATATTGAGTCAGCCTAACTCACGGCATAATAAAAATACAACTTTATTATTATTTTGCTTTCCCCTGTCCCTTTAATATTTATTGAGAGGAAGTAATCTTCTTCCTTCCTAAAAAAACTTACAAATTCCAAACTTTTCTAACCATCCTTAGGTAAGTAGATAGTCTAGTTATGACTTTAAGTCACAAATTCAGTTTATTGAAAAATAAGAATATTCAATATATAATACAAGTTCAACTCAACTGAATTATTCAAATCTACCCTTCCCCAGCTTAAGATTGCTTCAAGCTGGAAGCCTTTAATGGGAAGCATATATGGCCAACTTGTATTCTATTTCTCTGCTTTGTGCTTAACCTCCCCCACCTTTTACTCTATCCATTCCCCTTTTGCTAGCAAATTTCTGACTCATCCAGGCTCACAGTGGTTGGAAGAAGAGGTAGGTATGAAGATAGATGAGTCTTAATTGGACTTAATCTGTCCCAGACTGGCTTTGTATTCTCTGGATCCAACTGATAGTTAAAGCTAACTCTTTTATTTCAAAGCTTTTTTGGGTCCTTTAGAACATCTCTCCTGTGATTCTCTTGATAAGATGACAGGCATATATATCTCCATTAATGGCTGGTGAATTCTTTCACAGTTTATATGACTCTCACATTCACTTCTAGGTCTTTGCTGCTGAAATCCTCATGGCCACTACACTAGGAAACCCTATCAAAGAGATCAAAGATAACCTCCTTCTAACTTTTCCATGTGACCAACATTGGATCGACAAAAAAGTTCATGAATCATTTGCTCAAATCCAATACTGTCACCTCTATCCAGCTTCTATAACTTTCTCTAGCTTTCTTATGAATGAGCAAAGTACTAGTCCTCTGTATTCTCCCAACTGTAGGGAAAATATTTTAAGCTCTAAAACTCTACAAGTTGTCCCATGGATGCCCCATTAGTAAGTCGTATGGGAAGAAGTAGAACCTTCACAATTCTCCCCCATTAAGAGGATGTGGGGACTCATAGCAGTACAAAACTCTCAAAAAAAATCCTCATAAATTTTTCTCTTTCTCTATTCCCTTCTAAATTCTTCAATGAGTCAGGAGATTCAAGAGTGAAGGAACCATGACACTAACAATTTACATAGGGCAATCTGTCTTGCAATCATTTTGGTACCTAATACCTGTTGTATTGAGGCCAGAATTTCAAGTGAGATGAGATTCTTCTATATTAACAATTTGTTGCGTCTGTATAAAAGCTAGATTTATGTTTTTCAAATCTATTAAAATCCCTAATCCATTGATTCTACCACATTTTCACTGCCTGTCAGCTCCATAATGTTCTTACTTATCACTTAACCCAGCTAGGTTCCATGGTCCATGACTAAAATAACTCTCTTGCATATACTCCTTGGCCTCATTTTTCTGTCTATCTTACTGACCTAACAAATCACCAAATCTAGTTAACCCCTTTTTCTACCTGTTGTACACCTGAACTGAGCAGCAAAATGTAGCTGGAAAACAATGCAGATTCATACTGGTTGATCTAACTTTATAATTATGTACATTACCAATCCTGGAAATCCCGTTACATCTATTTCATCGTTCTCTTTTCCCCTCTCTTCAAGACAAATGTTTTGTAACTCCTTCACTCTCCTCAAAATTCTAATACTGCTCTCTTGTCTTCACTCTTTCTGATAGCATTACCTCTTATTTAAGAAGACAGAAGCACACAGAGAAGATCAATGTCATTTTTCCAACATTAAATCTACTAAACTATCTGCACATGTGTTCAAATACTTCAACTTCTAGATTTCTCTACTTCCAAGCTGTGTGACCTTGAGCAAATCACTTAGCATCTCTGTGCCTCAGTATTTTTTTATATATAGAAAACTGGAAAAACACTGTTTCCTTCATTAAGTCGTCAGGGGAATAAAATGAGTTAATAACCCCTAGAATAGTTTCCTGCATTTAGTATATTTGGAAGAAATTGTAGTTTTCATTATTATTCAAATTTTTGTTCCTATCTGATATCAGTTTCTCTATTTGGCAACAGATTTGTATCCCCATGCCTGCTCAAGAACTTTGGCAATTAACTGCTATTTTTCCCATATCATTAATTTATTCATCATTATTTATTATTTCTATAATTATACAAACATGCTACAATAGCTCTCATCTATAAGAACTACTCTCTAGTTTACATGTTCCTCTTCAGCTGACTACCCCATTTCTCTGTTCTTCTTAACAAAACTTTTGAGCAACATGGCCAACTAGACACTCCTAATACCCCCCAAAAACAAAACACAAGCAATAAATAAACAATAATGTTTTTAACAAAATAAGAAAAAGAGAGCACCAGAGAACAGCAAAGAAACAGCAGAATTCTTGAAGAGCAATCCCAGGATGGCCACATTTACAAAAAGGAAACATCACCTCTGTTACTCCATTCCCCTAGTCAGATCAGCTCAAAACAAGGAGGGTCTTCTTCCTGCAGGGAAAAAGTAAGCAAGAGGATTCCAACAGCCACCATTGCCACCACAGTCACCTTCAGTTGTTGCTACTGGAAACTCTTGAAGTCCTCTGATGCTCTGAGACCAGCAGATGGAGCTCCTCATAATCCACGCACAGCTTTCCCAAGAGAAGAAGCCAATACTGTTCCTTACCTGCTTCCATCTCATATCCCATGTTGCTATTGCTCTACCCCATCTTGGAAGCAGAGCCACTGCTAGAGCATATATATTACAGGGGTGAGTAGCCATTATGTCCCTCCACTCCACAGGCTCAGCCACCACTGCATCATGTCCACCCAGTAGTGCACCAGTCATCCCCAAGTAGAGCTGCTGCTATGCCCTATCCCTTAGGACCAAGCTACAGCAGAGCCACTCCAACCTCCATTCCAGTCTCTGGTGCATGCATCCTGCTCTTAGGGCTGAGGTAAAGTGGTGCACCACCACCACCTCCAGGAACCTAGAGCCTTGAACTACAAGAGCAGTTGAACCTCCTGCACCATAGCCAAAGCAGCACCCTGTCCCCCTGGGAACCTCAGGCCTTTGGCACACTGGCACTTTCTGAGGCTAAGGGGACATGGCACACTTGTGTCCTAGGGAATCAAAGCCTTGGCTGAGATGTGTCCCCCACCCTTCAGACCAAATAGCCACAGTACCCTCCCTACGTAGAACTGGACTAGTCCCCCACAATTTGAGCTACTGAGGCACTCTGTCCCTCTGGGAAGTGTGATTATTGCTTCACTGCTTTCTGCCCCCAGGGCCCAAGGCACATCAGCATATTGCCATTTCTGTGTTCTTGCTTCTGCTGAACCTAATCTTACAGAGCCTAAACTATGGCAGTACCCTATCATCCCAGGGTCCAGAGTCACCATTCTGTGGTACCTCATCCCTCAGAAAGAGCCTGAGTTGCTGCATTGCCCAGTTGGTTCTGGGTTCTGAATTGCAGCTGTGACATCTATTTCATCTCTGAATGAAATAGAGGGGCCCGAGCCTCTGGACCTCTTCTTCCTCAGAGCCATGCCAGTGGTGTGACTTGTTCCCCCAGGATTAGAACCACAGCTACATTCTAACTATCTGAGCCCAAACTTCTGAAGTTTGCCTCAGAGCAACACATCCTGGCTAGTAAAAGAACTGCACCCACTTGTGTCTTGGAGAGTAAACCTATGCTTCAAGTTCTAGGAAGTTTTCCAAGAAACTGAGCCCAGAAATATGGTTCCACAGCCATTCTGAACACCTGTGCCATGCATCCCAGTGCACCATGGCTTCCTATGAGTCATGTCAGACCCAATTCCAAAAGAGATTTCCTCAGCTAAGTCTCCCATTTGTAAGGAATACAAGAAAAAACATCCCAAAAGCCCTGGCCTTAGTAATCTACACAGCTACTGGCACTGCTGCAGCCTAGAATACTAAGGCACATGCAGTTATCACTAATGTTTATCACAACTGAAAAAGCTGCACAGAGACTACACCACTGCATGCACATGAAACCAGAACCATCACACCATACCCAAGCAGCACCCTCTGTCCCATTTGCAGGTGAAAATCTACCCCTATGAAAGCCACTTTGTAAAATTTGGAAGAGGCCACTGCACCACCAGATGCAGAGATATCAATGCAAGGTCACCAGAAATGTAAAAAGGCAAGAAAAAAATGACACCACAAAATGAACATGATAATTCTCTAGTAATGCAAAGAAATGGAAATGTATGAATTGCCTGAAAAAAGAATTCAAAATAATAATCTTAAGGAAACTCAACAAGACACAAGATAATACACATAGACAATTTACTGAAATCAGAAAGACAATTCATGATCTGAATGAGAAATTCAACAAAGGGATAGATATCGCTAAAAACAACCCAGAAATCTTGAAGCTGAAAAATTCAATCAATAAAATAAGAAATACAGCTGAGAGCTTCAGAAGCAGACTGGGTGAAGCCAAAGGAAAACGATCTATGAATTTGAAGACAGGCCTTTTGAAATGACTCAGTCAGGAAAAAAAGAATGAAAGAAATGTGAGGACATCCTATGGGACTTATGGGGCACCATTAAGTAAACAAGTATTTGCATTATGGAGGTTTCAGAGGAAAAGAGACAGAGAAATGGATAGAATGCTTAATTAATAAAATAATTGCTGAAAACTTCTTAAGTCTTAAGAGAAATATGGATATGTAGACCCATGAAGCTAAAAAATTTCCAAATAGATTCAGCTCAAAGAGGTTCTCTCTGAAACACATGATAAGCAAAGTGTCAAAACTCAAGCACAAAGAGAATTTTAAAAGAAGAAAGTGTGGCTTCACAGCAGAATTCTATCAAACATTCAAAGATAAGTTAATACCAATATTTCTTTAACTCTTTCAAAAAATAGAGCTGGAGGGAATACTACATTTCATAAGGCCAGCATCACCTTGATACTGCGGCTGAAAAAAGACATAATTTTAAAAAGTAAGCATTACAGGCAAATTTCTCTGATGAGCAATAATAACATGAATCCTCAATAAAATATTAGCTGACAAAATCCACCTCATAAAAAACATTGTACATTATGACCAACTGGGATTTATTTATGACTTGCAAGTCTCACTTAACATACACAAATCAATCAATGTGATACACCACAATGAGAGAATGAAATATAGAAATCACATGATTATCTCAATTGACATAAAGAAAGCATTTAGCAAAGTCCAACCATCTTTTCTTGATAAAAGCTCTCAAGAGATTAGGTATGGCAAATTTTCTCAACATGATAAACGTCACTTATGAAAAAACCTACAGCTGACATTACAACCAATGGGGGAAAACTGAAAGCTTTTCCACTAAGTTATGGTACAAGAAAAGAAGGCCCACACTCACCAATTCTATTCAACACAGTACTGAAAGTACTTGCAAGGGCAATCAGAGAAGAAAAAAAATAAAAGGTATCTAAATTAGAAACCAAAAAGTAAAACTATCTCTATTTGCAGATCATATAATCCTAAATTTAAAAAAACCTCCAAAGACTGCACAAGAAAAACTGTTAGAACTAATAATGACTTCAATAATATTGCAGAATACAAAATTGAAATACAAAAATCTGTAGCATTTTTATACACAAATAACAACCTAACAGAAAAAAGAAATAAAGAAAATAATTCCATTTATAATTGCATCAAAAATACCTAGGTTTAATCAAGGATGTAAAATAAATTGAAATATATTTTGTGCTCACAGCTCAGAATGATTATCATTGTTAAAATGTCCATATTACCAAAAGTAATACACAGATTCCATGAAGTCCCTATCAAAATCCCAGTCATTCTTCACAAAAGAAAAAGAATTCTAAAATTTGTATAGAGGCATAAAAGACTCCAAATAGCCAAAACAATTCTGAGAAAGAAAAACAAAGTTGGAGGCATCATACCTCCTAATTTAAATTATACTGCAAACCTGTAACAATCGAAACAGTATGAAACTGGCATAAAAACAGATATATAGACTAGTGGAACAGGAAGGGGGCCCATAAATAAACCCAAATATATGTGGTCAACTACTTTTTCACAAGGGCACCAAGAGGACACAGTAAGGAAAGGATCATCTCTTCAATAAATGGTGCTGTTGGGAAAACTAGATTTCCACATGCAAAAGTATAAAATTGCACCCTTATTTTGTGCCATACACAAAAATCAACTAAAAATAGACAAAAGATCTAAATATAAGATCAGAAACTATAAAATTCCTAGAAGAAAACATAAGAAAAAAGCTCCTGGACATTGGCCCTTGACAATGATTTTTGTATATTACACCAAAAGCTCTGGCCATTAAGGCAAAAATAAATGGGACTACATCAAACTAAAAACTTTGTGCACAGCAAGGGAAACAATAAATACAATGAAACATCAGTCTATTGATTGAGAAAAAAAATTGCAGCCGGGCGCAGTGGCTCAAGCCTGTAATCCCAGCACTTTGGGAGGCCGAGACGGGCGGATCACGAGGTCAGGAGATCGAGACCATCCTGGCTAACACGGTGAAACCCCGTCTCTACTAAAAAATACAAAAAACTAGCCGGGCGACGTGGCGGGCGCCTGTAGTCCCAGCTACTCGGGAGGCTGAGGCAGGAGAATGGCGTAAACCCAGGAGGCGGGGCTTGCAGTGAGCTGAGCCATTGCACTCCAGCCTGGGCGGCAGAGCGAGACTCCATCTCAAAAAAAAAAAAAAAAAAAAAAGAAAATTGCAAACCATTTATCTGATAAGGATGTTAAGAACTCCAAGAACCCAATGGTGGAAAAACAAGTAACTTAATTTTTTTAATGAACAAAAGACCTGAATAGACATATATCCAAAGAAGACAGAAAAAATGGCCAACGGGTATATGAAAAAAGTGCTCAATGTCATTAATCATAAGGGAAATGAAATCAAAACTATAATGATATATCACCTCACACCTGTTAGAATGGCTATTATCAAAAAGTCAAAAGTTAACAAATGTTGGCAAGACTGTGGATAAAAGAAAACTCTTGTACACTGTTGGTGCAAATGTAGATAAGCACAGCCATCATGGAAAACAGTATGAAGGTTCCTTAAAAAACTAAAAAGAGAACTATCATATGACCCAGCAATCTGTCATTTCGGCACATACTCAAAGAAAATGAAACCACCACCTCATAAAAATATCTGCAATCTCATGTTTGTTGCAGCACTAGCCACAATAGGTAAGATACAAAAGCAATCTAAATATTCATCTTTTAACAAATGAATAAAGAAACTGCTGTTAAGCATATACAAAGGGATATTATTCAGCTCTAAAAAGGAACAAGATGTTTCCACAACACAGATGAGCCTGGAAGACATTATGCCAAGTGAAATAAGCTAGACACAGAAAGGAAAATATTGCATAATCTTACCTACATGTGGAATCGTTTAAAAATTCAAATTTATAGGATAAAAAACAAACAAACAAAAAAAAAACAGTTACTAGGGATGGTGGTGTTGAGGGCAGAGAATGGATATGTAGGATGAACAAGTCTAGAGATCTAATGTACAACACAAGGACTATAAGTAACAAAATTATATTATAATATGGGACTTATGCTAAATGAGTAGATTTTATCTGCTCATGCAACATAAACAAAATGGGTAACAATGTAAGATAATGGATATGTTAATTTGCTTCACTATGTAACCTTCTTACTATCTATATATATCCCATAACAAACATATTGTATACCCTAAATACACAAAACAAAATATATTCTTTAAAAAAAGAACAAAAGTCTTTAAAAGAGATTTGTTTTTACTTGCCTACTTCGCCATTGACTCCTCCATCCACTCCAGTAAGGATTTTTCCACATCACTCCATTAAAAAGTCTCTTGTTAAAGTCCCTAATAACCTACATGTTACCAAATTTAATGTTCAGTTCTTAGTCTTCATCCAGTTCTACCCATCAGCAACATTTGACACAACTGATTACCCACTTCTGCTTTAAACACTTGGTTTACTTGGTTTGTTTTTTGAGACATCTAGCACATTGTAAGTTCTTAATATTTGATGAATTAGTAAATAAATGATGGAAAATTATAACATAGTGTTTCTCAGACTTGAGAACTCAAGAACGCCTAAGAATATATCTTTAGATGTCTCCATTTTTTTAAAATCACAATAAAATGTAAAAATTGTCCATTTATGTGACCGTTTGGTGCTAATTCTATCACCAAACAACTGTAAACATGAATCCTGAAATCAATGAAGCCATACAGCAGTTTCAATTACAAGAGGGTTATTCAAATGATTCAAAATATACTTGTACTGACTCTATTTTAAATTACCAACTAAATAAAAATACAAACCTTACTCTCATAGAGGACTCTTAGACTTTAAAAATACATTGGTGGATCCCTAAAGAGAATGGAAACTCTGCAGTTTGAGAAACAATGGCACAGTGGTGATAACTCTTGAAGTCAGAAAACAATAATTTCATATTCCATCTCCACTAGTTTTGTGACTTTCCAGTGATTTTACTTATCTAATGATCTGTTTTCTTATTTTAAAATGGAAAAATTATGGTCATTGTCATTTACCTCATATGGCAGTTGTACGGATTACATGAGCTAATTTATGTAGAGAGCTAAGCACCTAGTAAATGGTCAAATAATGTCATCTCATTCTCACTCTGTGTCTATCTATCATCTCTCTCTTTTAAAATTATCTCTATGTAAATGAATAAAGTTTTATCTCATATCTTAACCTTTTTGGAGTTACAGTCTGATGTAGTTTGGATATTTGTTCCTGCCCAAATCTCGTGTTGAACTACAATCCCCAGTTATGAAGATGGGTCTTGTGAGAAATGTTTGGATCATGGCAACGAATCCGTCATGGCTTGCTGCTGTCTTCATGATTGTGAGTTATCATGAGATCTGGTCATTTTAAAGTATGTGGCACCTCATCCCCTACTCTCTCTCTCCATTGCCCCTGCAGTTGGCATGTGACATGTCTTATCCCCCTTCACCTCCTGCCGTGATATTAAGCTTCCAGAGGCCTCCCTAGAAGCTGAGCAAATGCCAGCACCATGCTTCCTATAAAACCTGTAGAACCATGAGCCAATTAAACCTCTTTTCTTTATTACCCAGTCTCAGGTATTTCTTTATAGCAATGCAAGAATGGCTTTACACACAGTCCTTTTGAGAATCTGATGAATGTTAGACACCCTCTGTCCTAAAAATGCACATTTGCACAAAATCTGAATAATGTTTGCCACAATTCTGAATCCACTAAAGTTGTTCACAACTTCCTCCCAGGAAGCTCTCAAACTTCGAATGTAACTAGAATATAAAATAAATATTAAATTGAGACCCATAGAAGCCAGTTTTTCCTGAATTTACACATCTAAGTGATGACAGAAGTCTAGCACTCAGGTTGTCAACATCAGGGATGCCCACTAAGAAATGATAGGGACTTGGACATTGGAGATTGGGGTACAAAAGAAACTCAATTATCAAAGTCAGAGTGGCACCTGTAAGAGATAAAAGAAATGTGACCAATAAGTTACTGTCATAAACTTCCTTCTCTTCATCCTTCATTTATGGAGTCATTTCCGTAATTTTTTAGAAAAGTTTCACTAGGATTTGTATCAGGTCTTCTTTGTAAATCTGATAGAATTAGAATGTGAATCCATTTAATCCTGTTTTTGTTTCTTTGAGGGAATGTTTACTACTGACTCTATCTCACTACTTGTTATTTGTGTGTTCCGGATTTCTATTTCTTCCTGATTCAATCTTGGAGAGTTGCATGTTTTCAGGAATTCATCCATTTCCTCTAAGTTTTCAAGTTGTGAGTATAGAGTTGCTCATAGTAGTCTAGAATGATCTTTTTTTAATTTGTTGGTATCAGTTATAATGTCCTCTTTTTCATTTCATTTTTAATAAAAATAGATATACAAGTTTTTAATTTTTGTTTTTACTTTACTTTTATGGACACATAGTAGGTTTATATACTTATGGAATACAAGAGATGTTTTGATACAGGCATGCACTGTGAAATAAGCACATCATGGAGGATGGGGTATCCATCCCTTCAAGCATTTATTATTTGAGTTGCAAATGATCCAATTGTACTCTTTGAGTTATTCTAAAATGTACAATTCAGGTATTGACTATATTTGTGCTATAAAATAGTAGGTTTTATTCATTCTTTCTAATTATTGTATACCCATTAACCATTCCCACACACCTCTCAACCCCATACTACTCTTTCTAGGCTCTGGTAACCATTTTTTTACTCTCTTTGTCCATTACTTTAATTGATTTAATTTTTAGATCTGAAAAATAAGAACATGCAATGTTTCACCTTCTCCACCTAGCTTATTGCACTTAATATAATGATCTTCCATTCCATCCATGTTTTTGCGAATACCTGAATCTCATATTTTTATAGCTGAATATTACTCCATTGTTTATACGTACCTCAATTTCTTTATCCATTCAACAGTTGATAGAAACTTAAGTTGCTTCCAAATCTTAGCTATTGTGAACAGTGCTGCAACAAACATAGGAGTGCAGATATCTCTTTGATATACAAATTTCCTTTCTTCTGGGTATATACCCAGCAGTGAGATTGCTGGAATCATAGGGTAACTCAACTTTTAGTCTTTAGAAAAACCTCCAAATTGTTCTTCATAGTATTTTTACTAATTTACACTCCTGCTAACTGTATACAAAGCTTCCCTTTCCCACGTATCCTCGCCAGCATGGGTTATTGCCTGTCTATTAAATATAAGCCACTTTAACTGGAGCGAGATGATTTCTCATTGTAGTTTTGATTTGTGTTTCTCTGATAATCAGTGATACTGAGCATCTTTGCATATACCTGTTTTCCAATATGTATGTCTTCTTCTGATAAATGTCTATTCAAATTTTTGCCAATTTTTTATCAGATTATTAGACTTTTTCCTCTAGAGCTATTCAAGCTCTTTATATATTCTGGTTATAACTTCCTTGTCACATGGGTATCTTGCAAATATTTTCCCCATTATGTACATTTATTTTTCACTTTATGGGTCGTATTTTTTGCAGTGCATAGGCTTTTTAACTTGATGTGATCCCATTTGTCTATTTTTGCTTTGATTGCTTGTGCTTGTGGGATATTGTTCAAGAAATCTTTGCCCAGTCCAATCTCCTTGAGAGCTTCCCCGAAGTTTTTTGTAGTAGTTTCATACTTTGAGGTCCTAGATTTAAGTCTTTAATCCAGTTTCATTAGACTTTTTATATTTTGATATATAGGAGTCTAGTTTTACTGTTCTGCATATGGGTATCCAGTTTTTCCAGCACCATTTATCTTAGAGACTGTGTTTTACCCAACATATGTTCTCGGCACTTTTGTCAAAAATGAGTTCACATTAGGTGTGTAGATTTGTTTCTGGATTCTCTATTGTTATCCATTGATCTATGTGTCTGTTTTTATGCAAGTACAATGTTGTTTTGGTTACTATAGCTCTGTAGTATGATTTAAAATTAGGTAATACGATTTCTCCAGGTATGTTCTTTTTGCTCAGGATAGCTTAGGCTGTTCTGGGTCTTTTGTTGTTTCATACAAATCTTAGAATGGTTTTCTTCTATTCCTGTGAAGAATGTCATTGGTATTTTGATGGGATTGCATTGAATCTGTATATTGCTTTGAAAAGTAAGGCCATTTAAACAATATTTATTCTTGCAATCCACATACATAATTTTTTTTTCATTTATTTTGGTGTCCTCTTCATTTTCTTTCATCTGTGTTTTATAGTTTTTACTATAAAGATAATTTACTTCTTTGTTTAATTCTCTGATACGACATTTTATTAGTGGCTATTGTAAATAGGATTACTTTCTTGATTTCTTTTTCACATTGTTCACTGTTGGCATAAAGAAATGTTACTATTTTTTAATGTTGGTTTTGTATCCTGCAACTTTATTAAATGTTTATCAGTTCCAATGATTTTCCTGTGGAGTCTTTAAGATTTTGCAAATATAAGATCATATTATCTACATAATTTTAGTATTTAGTTTTCAATTTGGATGCCCTTTATATATTCCTCTTATTATGCTGAATAACAATGTTGACAGTGGGTATCCTTGTCATGTCCCAGAATTTAGAAAAAAACATTTATGTTTTTCCCCATTCAGTAGGATAGATACTAGCTGTGGGTCTTTCATATATCTCTTTTATTATGTTGAGTTATGTTCCTTCTATACCCAGTTTTTGAGGGTTTTTATCATGAAAAGATGTTGAATTTTATCAAATTTTATCAAATACTTCTTCAGCATCAATTGAATGATTATACAGTTCCCATCTTTCATTTTGTTGGTACTTTGTATCTCATTCATTTATTTGCATATGTTAAACTATCCTTGCATTACAGGAATAAATCCCACTTGATCATGATGATTGATCTTTCTAATATATTCTTGAATTCAATCTGTTAGTATTTTGTTGAGAATTTTTGCATCAATATCATCAGAGATATTGGCCTGTAGTTTACTTTTCTTGATGTGTCTTTGGGTTTGGTATCAGGGTAATACTGGCTTCATAGAAAGGGTTTAGTTTTCTTCTAGGGTTTTTATGGTTTTAGGTTTTACATTTAAGTATTTAATCCATCTTGAGTTAATTTTTGTGTAATGTTTAAGAAAGGAGTCCAGCTTCAGTTTTCTGCATATGGCTACCCAGCTTTCCCAACATCATTTATTATACAGGGAATCCTTTCCCCATTGCTTGTTTTTGTCATCTTTGTCAAAGATCAGATGATTGTACATGTGTGGCATTATTGCTGTGGCCTCTGTTCTGTTCCATTGGTCTATATATCTGTTTTGGTACCACTACCATACTGTTTTGGTTACTTGTAGTATAGTTTGAAGTCAGGTATTATGATGCCTCCAGCTTTGTTCATTATGCTTAAGATTGTCTTGATTATACAGGCTCTTTTTTGGTTCCATATGAAATTTAGAGTAGTTTTTTTCTAATTATATGAAGAAACTCAATGGTAGCTTGATGGGAATAGCATAGAATCTATAAATTATTTTGGGTAGTAGAGCCTTTTTCACCGTATTGATTCTTCCTATCCATGAGCATGGAATGTTTTTCCATTTGTTTGTGTCCTCTCTAAGTTCCTTGAGCAGTAGTTTGTAGCTCTCATTGAAGAGGTCCTTCACATCCCTTGGAAGTTGGATTCCTAGGTATATTATTTTCATTGTAGCAATTGTGAATGGGAATTCACTTATGATTTGGCTCTCTGTTTATTATTGGAGTATAGGAATGCTTGTGATTTTCGCACAACCTAGGCAATGCCATTCAGGGCATAGGCTGGGCAAAGACTTCATAACTAAAACACCAAAAGCAATGGCAACAAAAGCCAAAATTGACAAATGGGATCTAATTAAACTAAAGAGCTTCAGCACAGCAAAAGAAACTATCACAGAGTGAACAGGCAACCTACAGGATGGGAGAAAATGTTTGCAATCTATTCATTTGACAAAAGGTTAATATCCAGAATCTACAAAGAACTTAAACAAATTTAAAAGAAAAAAAATGACCCCATCAAAAAGTGAATGAAAAATATGAACAGACACTTCTCAAAAGAAGACATTTATGTGGCCAACAAACATGAAAAAAAGCTCATCATCACTGGTCATCAGAGAAATGCCATTCAAAACCACAATGAGATACAATCTCACACCAGTTAGAATGGCATCATTAAAAAGTCAGGAAACAACAGATGCTGGAGAAGATGTGGAGAAATAGGAATGTTTTTACACTGTTGGTGGAGGTGTAAATTAGTTCAACAATTGTGGAAGACAGTGTGGTGATTCCTCAAGGATTTAGAACTAGAAATACCATTTGACCCAGCAATCCCATTACTGGGTATATACCAAAGTATTATAAATCATTCTACTATAAAGACACATGCACATGTATGTTTATTGCAGAACTGTTCACAGTAGTAAAGACTTGGAAGCAACCCAAATGTCCATTAATGATAGACTGGATTAAGAAAATGTGGCACATATACACCATGGAATATTATGCAGCCATAAAAAACGGATGAGTTTATGTCCTTTGGAGGGACATCAATAAAGGTGGAAACCATCGTTCTTGGCAAACTAACACAGGAACAGAAAACCAAACACCACATGTCCTCACTCACAAGTAGGAGTTGAAGGATTAGAACACATGGACACAGGGAGGGGAATATCACACACCAGGGCCTATCAGGGAGGCTAGGTGAGGGATAGCATTAAGAGAAATACCTAATGTAGATGACAGGTTGATGGGTGCAGCAAACCACCATGGCACATATATACCTATGTAACAAATCTGCACGTTCTACACATGTATCTGAGAACTTAAAGTATAATAAAAAAAAATAAGAAAAGAAAGAAATGAAAGAAAGGAAGAGAGAGAGAGAAAAGGAAGGAAGGAAGGAAGGAAGGAAGGAAGGAAGGAAGGAAGGAAGGAAGGAAGGAAGGAAAAAAAGAAAGAAAGAAGAAGAAAGAAAGAAAAGGAAAAGAAAAGAGAAGAAAGAAAGAGAAAGGAAGAAAAAGATGATGAAGAAGATGAAGAAAAAGAAGATGAAGAAGAAGAAAGAAAGAGAGAGAGAAAGAAAGAAAGAAAAAGAAAGAAAGAAAGAAAAAGAAAGAAAGAAAAAGAAAGAAAGAAAGAAAAAGAAAGAAAGAAAGAAAGAAAAAGAAAGAGAAAGAAAGAAAGAAAGAAAGAAAGAAAGAAAGAAAGAAAGAAAGAAAGAAAGAAAGAAAGAAAGAAAGAAAGAAAGAAAGAGGGTTTAAGGGTTTGGAAGTATTCCCTCTTCTATTCTTCAAAGTAAATTAAGTAGAATTGATATTAATTGTTTTTTAAATGTTCAGTAAAATTCAGCAGTGAAGCAATCAGGTCCCAGGACTTTCTTTACTGGGAGACTTTTTATTACATCTTTTATCTCATTACTTGTTATTGGCCTGCTCAGATTTTTTATTTATTCTCACTTCAACCTTGCTAGGTTGCACAAATCTAGGAATTTGTCCATTGAAAATCTTTGAATTTCTGCAGTATGAATTTTGATGTCTCTTCTTTTATTTCTGATTTTATTTATGTAGATACTCGTTTTTTTTCATAGTCTAGCTAAAAGTTTGTAAGTTTTGTTTTTAAAAAAACAACTTTGTTTTATTAATATTTTGTATTTTTGTTGCAATTACATTTATTTCTGCTACTTTCTTTATTATTTATTTTCTTCTACTAATTTTGGGGTGGGTTTACTCTTGCTTTTCTCTTTGTTTAACATGCACATTAGATTGTTTATTTGAAGTTTTTCTCTTTTTATATGTAAGTGCTTATACCTATAAACTTTCCTCTTGGTACTGCTTTTTCTCTATCTCATATGTTTTGGTGTGTTGTGTTACCATTATCAATAGTTTCAAGAAATTTTTCAATTTCCTTAATTTCTTCACTGACCCACTGGTCATTCAGGAATATAATTTTTTATGTATCTTTTTGTTTCCAAAATTCCTCTTCTTATTAATTTGTTGTTTTATTCCATTGTGATCAGAGAAAATTCTTGATATTATTTTAATTTTTTGAATGTTTTAAGACTTGTTTGTAACTGCACATGTGGTCTTTCTTTAAGTATGATCAATGTACTAAAGAAAATAATGTTTATTCTGCAACTCTTGGATAAAATGTTCAGTAAATATCTATTAGATCCATTTGGTCTATAATGCAGATTGTCTAATGTTTCTTTGTTGATTTTCTATCTAAAAGACATGTCCAGTGCTGCAAGTGGGATGTTGAAGTCTGCAGCTATTCTTGTATTGGGACCTGTCTCTCTCTTTAGCTCTAACAATATTTCCTTTTCATATCTGGGTGCTCCCATGTTGGTGTATGTATATTAAAAATTCCTGTATCCTCTTCCTGAATTGACCCCTTTATCATTATATAGTGACTTTCTTTGTCTTTTCTTACAGTTTATGCCTTTATATGTATTTTGTCTAAGTATAGTGAAGTCTCCTTTTTTTATGTTTTTGGTTTCCATTGGCATGGAATATCTTTTTTATATCTTTATTTTGAGTCTATGTGTGTCTTTATAGGTAAAGGTCTTTCTCTTAGGCAACACATTAATGGGTTTTGTTTTTCATCCCTTCATCCAGTCTATGTCTTTTGATTGGAGAATTTAGGCCATTTACATTCAGTGTTATTATTGATAAGTAAGGGCTTAATCCTGCTATTTTGCTATTTGTTTGTTAGTAGTTTTGTGGTATTCTCTTCCCTCTTTCTTTTCTTCCTGTCTTCTTCCTATCTTTTTTTTCTGTCTTAAAGAAATAATCAGCAGAGTAAACAGACAACCCAAAGAGTGGAAGATAATATTCTCAAACTACGCAGCTGACAAATAACTAATATCCAGAATCTACAAGGAACTCAAAAAAATCAGCAAGAAAAAAACAAGTAATCTCATCAAAAAGTACACACAGGACATGAATAAGCATTTCTCAATAAGATATACAGTCAACAAATTTAGGAAAAAATACCTAACATCACTAATTATCAGGGAAATGCAAATTAAAACCACAATGAGATATGACCTTACTCCTGCAAGAATGGCAGTAATGAAAAAATCAAATAACAATAGATATTGGTGTGGATGTGGTGAAAAGGGAACACTTATACCACTGGTGGGAATGTAAACTAGTACAACCACTATGAAAAACAGTATGGAAATTTCTTAAAGAAGTAAAAGTTGATCTACCACTCAATCCAGCAATCCCAATACTGAGGGTATCTACCCAAAGGAAAATAAGTCATTATATAAAAAAGACCCATGCACATGCATGTTTATGGCAGCATAATTCATAATTTCAAGGATATGGAACCAACCTAAGTGTCCATTGACCAACGAGTGGATTAAAAAAAATGTGGTATATGCATGTTCTCGCTTGTAAGTGGAAGCTGAATTATGAGAACACATGGGCACACAGAGAGCAACAACATCCACTAGGGCCTGTTGGAAGGTAGTGGGTGGGAGGAGGGAAAGCCTCAGGAATAATAGGTAATGGATGCTGGACTTAATACCTAGGTAATGGAATGATCTGTGCAGCAAACCACCATGCACACATTTACCTATGTAATAAACCTGCACATTCTCCACATGTACCCCCTGAACTTAAGATAAAAGTTGGGAATCAAATAAATAAATAAATAAGCAAAAGAAAATGTGGTATATATATGGTGTAAGTGTACATACACCATGGAATACAACTCAGCCATTAAAAAAATAAAATAATGTATTTTGCAGTAACTTGGATGGAAAATACACTACAATATTTTGCAACATTTAGAAATCAAATAAGGAATAAAGGGATCCTGAGCTCAGAGATCTTCCTCAGGAAAAAAGGAATCGACAAATTAATAAACAAACAGGTGTAGTAAATTAAATTAGAATCAGTCTCATTGGGCCCATATCGGGTTATTTGTTCCTCTTGTTTTATAAAGAATCAGGTTTACTTATACCAAAAATTTGTGAATAAGTTAGGGATATTATTTCTTTGATGGGAGAAGCCAAATAGGATATGTATTTACATAATAAGTGTTATCAGTCAACCAACCAACAATACCCAATAGAACCAGAAGAATAGAAGTTTAAAATGAATAAATTTTCTTCTGTCTTGCATGAAAATCACACACTGAAAAAGATGATTTTGTACTAGATTTAATTTACCTGGTAACAGGCAGAGTAAATGTAGGTGTTGTGAAAAACGGGGTTTATACCTAATAACCAATTTGTGTCAGATATTTCTGGTTGCCTCCCTGATAGCTATGCCCCCTTCTTGCTGCGAAAACCCAATTTTGTTCATGTGAAATTGCACACAACACCAGAAGATGAATGAATATTTGTCTCTGTGTGGGTTGGAAAGAGTGGGGCAGTATGATCCCCCAGAAGATGTTTTAGAAAAGATTGAAGGTGGTTTTGCTTGTTATCACAATGACTGAAGTGTTACTGGAATTTAGTGAATGGGCTCCATGAATACTAGGGGTCATGTAATGCACTAAATAGTTCCACAAAATGAAAAATTTCCTGATATCTCTTTGAATTTTAAATGTCCCACCAGATATTGACTATTGTTGAAGAAAACTTTTTTTTAAATTATCAAACTTACATCTGTTTCACATATAAAAATAAGTAATTTCTGAACATTTTCAGTATACAATGAATTCTACAAGAACACAACTACTGTGCAAATGGAGGGAAAATTATACTTTGCATATTTTTAAGTTTGCCAAGACTTGATAACCATTTTGGAAAATTGCATCACTGAAAGCAATACAGCTTGTAACGTCTGAGTTGCCAATATAACAAACCAACAGTCTATACTTGAGGCTATCAAATTTATGGCAATTCTATGTCTGGGGCAAGCATCTGACTACTTTATTATGTTTTCTAGCATAGTATGCACAAGCATTTCTACACTGAAAATACATATTGCCTTTATTGTAAATGATTCTCTCTTCTTTATATTATACTTATTATATTATTATTATTATTATTATTATTATTATTATTATTATTATTACACCCTTTCTGTATTATGTGCATGTTTTACCACCCATGCATTTTATTTCAGGATAGTAAAGAGGGTAACAAAGTATTTGTAATAAAAAGGAGCCTTGGATATGGTAGAGTTGATAAACTAGCCTAAGCCAGTCATAGCAGACCTGTTGCCATTTGCCAGAGACTGATATAGGAGTTTCATGTAACTTTACTATTTATTTTTGCCAACAAAAAGTACATAGGCATCTGTGGAGATAATTTTCTCCTTACTAAAGAGAGACATACATAATAAAAATACTCTTATAAAATTTGGAATAAAATACACATTAAATAAAGTTTATTATTTTAGCCACTTTAAAGAGTACAATTCAGTGACATTAAGTACATTCACATGGCTGTGCAACCATCACCACTGTCTATCTCCAAAACTTATTCATTATTTCAAACTAAAATGGTGTATTTATTAAATATTAAGTTCCTATTTCACCTTTAGCTAGACCTAGGTAACCACTATTCTATTTTCTGTCTCTGTGAATTTGACTATTCTAGGTACTTCATATAAGTGGAATAATACAATATTTGTCATTTTGTATTTGGCTTATTTCACTTGGTATGTCTTCAAGGTTCACCCATGTTTTAGCATGTATCATAATTTCATCCCTTATTAAGGCTAAATAATATTTCATTTTATGTATATACTACATTTTGTTTAGTCATTTACTTATCAAGGGAAATATGAGTTGTTTCCTCCTTTTGGCTATTGTGAATAATGCTGTTGTTATTGTAAACATTGATACAGAAATATGTTAAATTTCCTGTTTTCAATTCTTTTGAGTATATGCCACCAAGTGGAATTGTTGTACCATATGGCAACTGTTTAATTTTTTGAGGAACTGTCTTACTGATTTCCAACAAGGCTGTACAACTTTACATTCTCATCAGCAATTTCTGAGAGTTCTAATTTTTCCACATCATTGCCAACAGAGAGAACACTGGAATTCAACAGAGAAGTATCATGAAACACCTAAGGCAAGAAAAGAGAAGGAAGCAAGTTAGTCTGCTTGGCCAGGATTGGCTGGGAGCCCAGAGGCTTCCCAATTCAGGGAATAGCTAAATGAGAGATCCCCAGCAGTCCACATTTTCACAGAAGCCTCCTTCAATTCTAGCTATGGGAGGGGCCCTCTACTATTGCAGAATCAGAAACTAATATAAGGAACTTCCTAGAGACCACATGATGGCAGTGCTCCATAGGGGAAACTTCCACTGGGCCTCACACATTCCTCATGTCCTAAGAAGACACCTCACAACATCATTTTGAGAGCACACCACCACTAGATTGCAACCAGTCCTGGGGTTCATCCACATCCCTGGAGACCCACTAGTATCCTCCACCCACAGCTGCTGCTGCTGCCTGGCTGACACTGGTAGGGCTGAGTAACAAGTCCCTAGCAGCAACACTGCTCCTCCTCCAAGAAGTGAGACCACTACTACACATGTAAACGTGCTCTGAGTACAAGCGCCCTCACATGCAGTTGCCACCTGGTTGTGAACATGTACTCCCCAGCCACCTGTTTATAGTTGTAGCCATCGAAAGCAACCCTGCTTTCTCCAGCAGCAGGGCCACAGTGAAACCACTACCATGGCCACGTAAACACTGCCTGGTGGTCATCAGGAGATCAAGACCATCCTAGCCAACATGGTGAAACCCCAACTCTACTAAAAATACAAAAATTAGCCGGGCATGGTGGCATGTGCCTATAGTCCCAGCTACTCAGGAGGCTGAGGCGGGAGAATTGCTTGAACCCAGGAGGTGGAGGTTGCAGTGAGCCAAGATTGAGCCACTGAAATGACCCACCTATAACTGTCTCCAGCAAAAATTCACCAAAGCCTCCCCTAACAACTATACCCTAAGCCACTCAGGAGCACCACTGATGCTACTTACAGTTGAAGAATCAAACAGAGACTACACTACTGCATGAAGACAAAATCGAATCCAAAGTGCTCTACTCAACCATAGTCAATTATATATCCTCAAGAAGGAGTCTTTCCGATGAAAGCAAATATTAAAAAGTCAGAAGTTGACTGTTGCAGCAGCTACAAAAATAAAGAAAAAAATAAAAAGAAATGAACAATGCCTATGTGAAATGTGGGACACCTATAGCAAACAAATATGCAAAATTCTGGTGTCCCGGAAGGTGAAAAGAAAATGAAAAGGACAGAAAGCCTATTTAAGGAAATAATGACAAAACTTCTCAAGTATGGCAAGAGATTTAGACATATAGATATAGGAATATCAGAGAACTCCAAATAAATACAATTCAAAAAGGTCTTATTAACAGCACATGATATCCAAATTTTCAAAAGTCATGGACAAAAGTAGAATCCTAATAACAGCAAGATATAAGTGTCTAGTCATTTATGAAGGAATCCATATCAGACTAACAGCAGCTTTCTTAGCAGAAACCTTACAGGCTAGAAAAAATTGGGATGATAAATTTAAAGTGATGAAAGGAAAAAAAAGATAGCAAAAAATACTATACACAAAAATTTTGTCCATTGTAAATGAAAAAGAAAAATACACTTTCCCAGACTTGCAAAAACTGAATTCATGACCACTAAGCCAGTCCAAAAATAAATGCTCAAGACAACATTAAACCTGAAAGCAAGAGAAAATTTTATTCCATGGTGAAAAGAAATAGAAGTATAAAACTCATTTGTAAAGCAAACACAAATTAGGAAGAGAAAAAACTGAAATGATACCACTGTATAACAGCATAAAACCACAATGATATAAAATAGAAGAGAAAGAAAATAACAAAGAAAATATTAAAATTCAGAAAATAATTATCATTAAGACAGCTACAAAACCTCACATGTCAATAATAACCATAAATGCAAATGGATTCAATTTTTCATGCAAAAAATATAAACTGATTGAATGAATAAAAGTATAACCCAATCTGGAGTGGATGTCCAGTAAACAGCAGCAGACCTGCAGAAGAGGGGCCTGACTGTTAGAAGACAAACTAACAAACGGAGAGCAGTAACATCAATATCAACAAAAAGGACCCTGACATAAAACCACATCCAAAGGTCATTGGTCTCTAAAATCAAATGTAGATAAATCCAAGAAGATGAGGAAAAACCACCGCAAAAATGCTGACAATTTCAAACACTAGAATGTGTCTTCTCCTCCAAATGATCACAGCTCCTTTCCAACAAGGGCACAAAATGAGGCAGAGAATTACTTTAATGAATTGACAGAAGCAGGCTTCAGAAGGTGTGTAATTGTGTAATAACAAACTCCTCTGAGCTAAACGAGGAGTTGGATATTACAATATCATTGGATATTACAATCCAATGCAAGAAAGCTAAGAACCTTGATAATAGGTTACAGGAACTGCTAACTAGAATAACCTGTTCAGAGAAGAATATAAATGACTTGATGAAGCTGAAAAATACAGCACAAGAACTTCATGAAGTATACACAAGTATCAATAGCCAAATTGATCAAGTGAAAAAAAGTATCAAAGATTGAAGATCAACTTACTGAAATAAGCCACGAAGATAAGATTAGCAAAAAAAAAAAAAAAAAAAAAAAGAGTGAAAAGGAATGAACGAAGCCTCCAAGAAATATGGGAATATGTGAAAAGACCAATCCTACAATTTGTTGGGATCCCTGAAAGTGACAGAGAGAATGAAACCAAGTTGAAAAACACACTTCAGGATACTATCCAGGAGAACTTCCCCAACCTGGAAAGATAGGCCAACATTCAAATTCAGGAAATACAGAGAACACCACTAAGATATTTCTCAAGAAAAGCAACTCCAAGACACATAATCGTTAGTTTCTCCAAGGTTGAAACAAAAGAAAGAATGTTAAGGGGAGCCAAAAAGAAAGGTCATGTTACCTACAAAGGGAAGCCCATCAGACTAACAGCAGCTCTCTCTACAGAAACCCTACAAGCCAGAAGAGAGTGAAGGCCAATATTCAAAATTCTTAAAGAAAAGAATTTTCAATTCAAAATTTCATATCCACCAAAACTAAGCTTCATAGGCGAAGGAGAAATAAAATTCTTTACAGACAAGCAACTGCTGAGAAATTTTGTCACCACAAGGACTGCCTTACAAGACCTCTTGAAGGAAGCACTAAATATAGAAAGGAAAAACTGGTACCAGCCACTGAAAAAACATACCAAAATATAAAGATCAATGACACTATGAAGAAACTGCATCAACTAATGTGCAAAATAACCAGCCGGCATCATGATTACAGGATCAAATTCACATATAACAATATTAATCTTAAAAGTAAATGGGGTAAATACCCCAATTAGAACAAACAGACTGGTAAATTGGATAAGGAGTCAAGACCCATCGGTGTGCTGTATTCAGGAGACCCGTCTCCCATGCAAAGACACACATAGGCTCAAAATAAAGGGATGGAGGATTATTTACCAAGCAAATGGTAAGCAAAAAAATGCAGGGTTTGCAATCCTAGTCTCTGATAAAACAGACTTTAAAGCAACAAAGATAAAAAAATGACAAAAAAGGGCATTATATAATGATAAATAAATTACTGCAACAAGAAGAGCTAACTATCCTAAATATATATGCATCCAATACAGGAGCACCCATATTAATACAGTGAGTTCTTAGAGACCTACAGAGAGACATAGACTCCCACACAATAATAGTGAAAGACTTTAACACCACACTATCAATATTAGACAGATCAATGAGGCAAAAAATTAACAAGGATAGTCAGTATTTGAACACAGCTCTGGACCAAGCGGACCTAATAGACATCTATAGAACTCTCCACCACAAATCAACACAATATACATTCTTCTCAGCACCAAATAGCACTTATTCTGAAGTCAACCACATAATTGGAAGTAAAACACCCTTCAGCAAATGCAAAAGAACAGAAATCACATAAAGCAGGCTCTCAGGCCACAGTGCAATTAAATGAGAACTTAGGATTAAGATACTCAACACTGCACAATTACATGGAAACTGAACAACCTGCTCCTGAATGAATACTGGATAAATAAAAAAATTAAGGCACAGAAAGCAAAGTTATTTGAAAACAATGAGAACAAAGAGACAATGTACCAGAATCTCTGGGACATAGCTAAAGCAGTGTTAAGATGGAAATTTTAACACTAAATGACCACATCAGAAATCAGGAAAGATCCAAAATTGACATCCTAACATCACAATTAAAAGAACTAGGGAAGAGTCAGCAGAGCAAGAGCAAGCAAATTCAAAAGCTAGCAGAAGACAAGAAATAACTAAGATCAGAGCAGAACTGAAGGAGATAGTCAAGAAAAACGCTTCAAAAAATCAATGAATCCAGGAGTTCTTTTTTTAAAAAGATTAACAAAGTAGATAGACCACTAGCCAGAGTAATAAAGAAGAGAGAAAAATCAAATAGACACAATAAAAAAAGATAAAGAGGATATTACCACTGATCCCACAGAAATGCAAACTACCATCAGAGAATACTACAAACACCTCTACGCAAATAAATGAGAAAATCTAGAAGAAATGAATAAATTCCTGGACGCATACATCCTCTTAAGACTAAACGAGGAAGAAGCTGAATCCCTGAATAGACAAATAACAAGTTAGAAAATTGAAGCAGCAATTAATAGCCTACCAACCAAAAAAAAAAAAAAAAGCCCAGAAACACAAAGGTTCACAGCTGAATTCTACCAGAGGTACAAAGAGGAGCTGGTGCCATTCCTTCTGAAACTATTCCAAACAACAGAAAAAGAGGGAATCCTCCCTAACTCATTTTATGAGGCCAGCATCATCCTTATTCCAAATCCTAGCAGAGACACAACAACAAAAAGAAAATTTCAGGCCAATATCCCTGAGGAACATCAATGTGAAAATCATCAATAAAAGAAAATACTGGCAAACTGAATCCAGCAGCACATCAAAAAGCTTATCCACCGTGATCAAGTTGGCCTCATCCCTGGGATGCAAGACTGGTTCAACATATGCAAAACAATAAATGTAATCCATCACATAAACAGAACCAATGACAAAAAGCAATGGCGTGGTTATCTCAATAGATGCAGAAAAGGCCTTCAATAAAATTCAATACCCCTTCGTGCTAAAAACTCTCAATAAACTAGGTGTTGACAGAATGTATCTCAAAATAATGAGCTATTTATGACAAATCCATAGCCAATATCATACTGAATGGGCAAAAGCTGGACGCATCCTCTTTGAAAACTGGCCCAAGACAAGGATACCCTCTCTCTCAACTCCTATTCAACAGCATATTGGAAGTTCTGGCCAGAGAAATCAGGGAAGAGAAAGAAATAAAGGTATTCAAATAGGAAGAGAGGAAGTCAAATTGTCTCTATTTGCAAATGACATGATTGTATATTTAGAAAACCCCATCGTTTTAGCCCCAAAACTCTTTAAGCTGATAAACAACTTCAGCAAAGTCTCAGGATACAAAATCAATGTGAAAAAATCACAAGCATTCCTATACACCAATAATAGACAAACAGAGAGACAAATCATGAGTGAACTCTCATTCACAATTGCTACAAAGAAAATAAAATACCTAGGAATACAACTTACAAGGGATGTGAAGTACCTCTTCAAGGAGAACTACAAACCACTGCTCAAGAAAATAAGAGAGGATACAAACAAATGGAAAAACATTCCATGCTCATGGATAGGAAGAATCAGTGTCATGAAAATGGCTATACTGCCTAAAGTAATTTATAGATTCAATGGCATTTCCATCAAGCTACCATTGCCTTTCTTCACAAAACTAGAAAATACTACTTTAAATTTCATATGGAACCAACAAAGAGCCCGTGTAGCCAAGACAATCCTAAGATTAAAAAAAAAAAAAAAAAAAAAAAAGCTGGAGACATCACACTACCTGACTTCAAACTATACTACAAGGCTACAGTAACCAAAAGAGCATGGTACTGATACCATAACAGATATACGGACTCATGGAACAGAACAGAGGCCTCAGAAATAACACTACACATCTACACCCATGCTATCTTCGACAAACCTGACAAAAACGGGCAAGAGGGAAAGGATTACCTCTTTAATAAATGATTCTGGGAAAACTGGGTAGCCATATGCAGAAAACTGAAACTGGACACCTTCTTTACACCTTGTACAAAAGTTAACTCAAGACGGATTAAAGTCTTAAATGTAAAACATAAAACCATAAAAATCCTAGAAGAAAATCTAGGCAATACCATTCAGGACACAGGCATGGGCAAAGACTTCATGACTAAAATACTAAAAACAATGGCAGTTAAAGCCAAAATTGACAAATGGGATCTAATTAAACTAAAGAGCTTCTGCTCAGTGAAGGAAACTGTCATCAGAGTGAACAGGCAACCTACAGAATGGGAGAGTATTTTTGCAAGCTACCCATCTGACAAAGGTCTAATATCCAGAATCTACAAGGAAGCAAATTTACAAGAAAAAAAGCAAACAACCCCATCAAAAGTGGACAAAGGATATGAACAGACAATTTTCAAAAGGAGACATTTATGCGGCCAACAAACATATGAAAAAAAAAGCTCCTTATCACTGGTCATTAAAGGAATGCAAATCAAAACCACAATGAGATATTATCTCATGCCAGTTAGAATGGCAATTATTAAAAAGTAAGGAAGCAACAAATGCTTGTGAGGCTGTGGAGAAATAGAAACACTTTTACACTGTTGGTGGGAGTATGAATTAGTTCAACAATCATGGAAGACAGTGTGGCGATTCCTCAAGGATCTAGAACCAGAAATGCCATTTGACCCAGCAATCCCATTACTGAGTATATACCCAAAGGATTATAAATCATTCTACTGTAAAGACAGATGCACATGTATGCTTATTGTGTCAGTATTTACAATTACAAACACTTGGAACCAACCCAAATGCCCATCAATAATAGACTGGATAAAGAAAATGTGGCACATATACAACATGGAATACTATGCAGCCATAAAAACAATGAGTCCTTGTCCATTGCAGAGTCATAGATGAAGCTGGAAGCCATCATTCTCAGTAAACTAACACAGGAACAGAAAACCAAACACTGCATATTCTCACTCATAAGTGGGAGTTGAACAATGATAACACATGGACACAAGGAGGGGAACATCACACACCAGTGCCTGTCAGAGGTAGGTACCAAAAGGAGGGAGAGCATTAGGACAAATACTTAATGCATGCAGGACTTAAAATCTAGATAATGGTTTGATAGGTACAGCAAACCACCAGGGCACATGTATACCTATGTAACAAACCTGCATGTCGTGCCCATTTATCCCAAAACTTATATTAAAAAAAAAAAAAAGACACAGGATCACAGGATCATGGTGGACAAGTGGGGAAATTGAAGGCCTAGATTACAGGAGAAGATTTTGATCTTACCTGGAGCTGAGTCAATTTAGAGAGCCGAGTGTAATCCTGGGGTAGAGGAAGCAGTGGGAAAACACCTGTGAGCTCACTGAGTCTCCTAGCAAGCCATTTTTGCCTGGCCTCACAGGGATCCTTTTGTAGGGAAGCCAGAGGCTTTGGGAAAAGGTCATAGAGAAATCTCCAGCTGAACTTTGTCACAATTTGAACTGATTGAGAAGCCTCCTTGCCAGAACTCAAGGGATGGCATGAATCCAGTGTGCAGAATCCACAGGTGGGGGAAGAAGGAAAGGCATATTTGCTTTCACAACTGGGAGGCTGGTAGCATGGGACAAGTTCTCAGCCCTGCTTGCCCAATGTCTAGAAAGAGACTTGGTGCTGTTGTGGAAGGCATGATGTGAGTAAGGCTGGTCCTTTCAGATTGCATGAGAGCTGGGTGAAGCCTGTGACTGTTGGCTTTCCCCCACTTTCCTGACAACTTGCATAATACAGCAGAGGAAGACAATCCTCCTTAGGAACATAACTTTATTGGCCTGGGTACCACACCCCCATCCCCCATAGAAACTGCAGTAAGTCCTGTCAAAGGAAAGTCAGATCTCAGAAACGCCTAGCTCTGCTCCCACTCAATGGTCCTTCCCTGCTCACCGTGGTAACTAAAGACAAAGGATATATACTCTTGGGAGTTCTAGGGCCCCACTCACCACCTGTTTCTCACCATACTACCACAGCTGATGCTTTCTGGAAAGCACCACCTTCTGGGAGGAGGCCAGCTGGCACAAAAATAGTGCATTAAACCACCAAAGCTAAGAACCCTCACAGAGTCCACTTCACCCCCCCAGCCACCTCT
This sequence comes from Piliocolobus tephrosceles, assembly GCF_002776525.5. Lineage (NCBI taxonomy): Eukaryota > Metazoa > Chordata > Mammalia > Primates > Cercopithecidae > Piliocolobus > Piliocolobus tephrosceles. The sequence goes on from NC_045445.1 coordinate 72,987,523, forward strand.
ACCAGAACAAGTGCTGTTACAAATGACTGAGAGACCCATAGACAGTTCACATCACCGGACTTTGTGCAGATAAACCCTAATACCTTCTCGAAACCTTGTAGACTTGCTGGGTGGCTAGATCCACAAGAGTGATAACAATCGTGACAGCTCAACTTCCAGGAAGCCACATCAATAGGAAAAAGGGGAGAGTACTACATCAAGGGAATACCCCATGGGACAAAAGAATCTGAACAAAAGCCTTCAGCCCTAGACTTTCCCTCTGACAGAGCCTACCCAAATGAGAAGAAACCAGAACACCAATTCTGGTTACATGACAAAACAAGTTTCTTTAACACCCCAAAAAACCACACTAGTTTACCAGCAATGGGTCCAAACCAAGAAGAAATCCCTGATTTACCTGAAAAAGAATTCAGAAGATTCAATATTAAGCTCATCAGGGAGCCCCCAGAGAAAGGTAAAGCTAAATGTAAGGAAATTCAAAAAATTATAAAAGAAGTGAAGGGAGAAATATTCAAGGAAATAGATAACATAAAGAAAAAACAATCAAAACTTCAGGAAACATTGGACACACTTTTAAAAATGCAAAATGCTGTGTAAAGTCTCAGCAATAGAACTGAACAAGTAGAAGAAAGAAATTCAGAGCTCGAAGATAAGATCTTTGAATTAACCCAATCAAACACACACAAAGAAATGAAAATAAAAAATGTATAAACAAAGCCTCCAAAAAATCTGGAATTATGTTAAATAACCAAACCTAAGAATAATTGGTGTTCCCAAAAACTAAGAGAAATCAAACAGTTTCAAAAATTTATTTGGGGGAATTATAGAGGAAAATTTCCCCAGCCTTACTAGAGACGTAGACACCCAAATACAACAAGCACAAAAACATCTGGGAATTCATTGCGAAAAGATCATCGCCTAGGCACATTGTCATCAGATTATCTAAAGTTAAGACAAAGGAAATAATCTTTGTTTATTATTCTTATGATGAGAGAATTTGCCACTACCAGGTCACGACTACAAGAACTGCTAAAAAGAGCTCTAAATCTTGAAACAAATCCTGGAAACACATCAAAACAGAACCTCTAAAGCATAAATCACACAAAACCTATAAAACAAAAATAAAATTTAAAAAGCAAAAGCAAAAAAACAAGCTATACAGGCAACAAATACCATGATGAATGGAATAGCACCTCACATCTCAATATTAACATTGAATGTAAATAGCCTAAATGCTCTACTTAAAAGATACAGAACTTCAGAATGGATAAGAATTCACCAACCAATTATCTGCTGCCTTCAAGAGACTCACCTAACACATAAGGACTCAAACAAACTTAAGGTAAAGGGGTGGAAAAAGACGTTAGATGCAAATGGACACCAAGAGCAAGCAGGAGTAGCTATTCTTTTATCAGACAAAAAAATCTTTAAAGCAACAGCAGTTAAAAAAGACAAAGTAGGACATTATATAATGATTAAAGGCCTTGTCCAACAGGAAAATATCACAATCTTAAAGATATATGCACCTAACACTGGAGCTTCCAAATTTATAAAACAAGTACAATTATACCTAAGAAATGAAATAGACAGAAACACAGTAATAGTGGGAGACTTACTCCACTGATAGCACTAGACAGGTCATCAAGACAGAAGGCCAACAAAGAAACAATGGATTTTAAACAATACCCTGGAACAAAGGAACTTAACAGATATATACAGAACATTCTATCCAACAAATGCAGAATATACATTCTCTTCAACAGTGCATGGAACCTTCTCCAAGATAGACCATATGATAGGCCATAAAAAGCCTCAATAAATTTAAGAAACTGAAATTATATCAAGCACTCTCTCAAACCATGGTGGAATAAAACTGGAAATCAACAACAAAAGATACCTCCAAAACCGTGTAAATACATGGAAATTAAATAACCTGCTTTTGAATAATTGGATCAAAATGAAATCTAGATGAAAATTTAAAAATTGTTTGAACTGAACAAAAATAGTGACACAACCTATCAAAACTTTTGGGACACAGCAAATGTGGTGCTAAGAGGAGAGTTCATAGCCCTATACACCTACATCAAAAAGTCTGAAAGTACACAAACAGATAATCTAAGGTCACACCTCAAGGAACTAGAAAAACAAAAACAAAATAAACCCAAACCCAGCAGAAGAAAGGAAATAGCCAAAATCACAGCAGAACTAAATAAAATTGAAACAAACAAACAAAAAAGATACAAAAGATGAATGAAACAAAAAGATAAATGAAACAAAAGATAAATGAAAGAAAAGATAAATGAAACAAAAAATATTGATAGACCATTAGCAAGATTAACCAAGAAAAGAAGAGAGAAAATCCAAGTAGGCTCAATTAGAAATGAAATGGGAGATATTACAACTGACACCACAGAAACACAAAAGATTATTCAAGGCTACTGTGAACACCTTTATGCACATAAACTAGAAAACCTAGAAGAGATGGATAAATTCCTGGGAAAATACAACCACAACCCTCCTAGCTTAAATATAGAAGATTTACATACCCTGAAAAGAACAATAACAAGCAGCAAGATTCGAATGGTAATTTTAAAATTACCAACAAAATAAAGTCCAGGACCAGATGTCTTTGCTATTAGGAATAGTGCTGCAATAAACATTTGCATGCATTTGTTGTTGTAGTAGAATGATTTATATTTATCTGGGAATATACACAGTAATAGGATTGCTGAATCAAATGGTAGTTCTGCTTTTAGCACTTTGGAGAATCACCAAACTGCTCTCCACAATGGATGAACTAATTAACACTTCCACCAACAGTGTATGAGTGTTGCCTTTCAATGGATGAACTAATTAACACTTCCACCAACAGTGTATGAGTGTTGCCTTTTCTCCACAACCTCACCAGCATCTGTTATTTTTTGTCTTTTTAATAATCACTGTTCTGACTAGCATGAGATGCTATCTCATTGTGGTTTTGATTTACATTTCTCTAATGATCAATGATGCTGAGCTTTTTTTTCATATGATTGTTAGCCACATGTTTGTCTTCTGTTAAAAAGTGTCTGTGCATGTCCTTCACTTACTTTTTAAAGGGGTTGTTTGTTTTTTCTTGTAAGTTTAAGTTTCTTATAGATGCTAGATGTTAGAACTTTATCAGTTACACAGTTTGCAAATATTTTCACCTGTTCTGTAAGTTGTCTGTTTACTCTGTTGATAGTTTATTTTGCTGTGCAGAAGCTCTTTAGTTTAATTAGATCTCAATGGTCAATTTTTGCTTTTTTCATAATTTTTTTTTTTTTTGTCTTTGTCATGAAATCTTTACCTGATCCTATGTCCAGCATGGTATAACCTAGATTGCCTTCCAGGGTTTTTAAAGTTTGGGGTTTTACATTTAATTATTTAATCCATGATAGGTTGATATTTGTGTATGGTGTAAGAAAAAGGTTCAACTTAAATCTTTTGCATATGGCTAGCCTGTTATCCCACCACCATTTATTGAATAGGCAGTCCTTTCTTCATTGCTTGTTTTTGTCAGCTTTGTCGAAGACCAGATACTTGTATGTGTGCAGTCTTATTTCTGGGCTTTCTATTCTGTTCCATTGGTCTGTATGCCTGTTTTTGTACTAGTACCATGCTGTTTTGTTTACCATAGCCTTGTAGTATAGTTTGAGATATCACCATACCTCTGGCTTTGTTCTTTTTGCTTAAGATTGCCTTGGCTCACAGGTATACCTATGTAACAAATATGAGCATCCTGCACAGGTATCCCAAAACTTAAAATAAAAGTTGAAAAAAGAAAGGTTGCCTTGCCTATTGGGGTTCTTTTTTGTTCCATATGAATTTTAAAATAGTTGTTACTAGTTCTGTTAAGAATATTGTTGGTAGTTTGATAAGAATAGCATGGAATCTATAAATTCTTTTGGGCAGTATAGCCATTTTAATGATATTGATTCTCCCTATTTATGAGCATGGGATGTTTTTCCATTTGTTTGTGTCTTCTCTGATTTCTGTGGGCAGTATTTGTAATTCCCATTGTAGAGATTTTTTTATCTCCCTCATTAGCTGTATTCATAGGTATTTTATTCTTTTTGTGGCGATTGTGAATAGAATTGCCTTTCCTATGTGGCTCTCAGTTTGGCTGTTGTTGGTGTATAGGAATGCTAGTGATTTTTGTACATAGATTTTTGTATCCTGCAAATTTGATAAAGTTGTTTATCAGCTGGAGGAGCTTTGGGCCAAAACTCTGGGGTTTTCTAGATATAGAATCAAGAATACAGGATTGGCTTATTCTTTTTTTTTTTTTTTTTTTTTTGATTTTTGGTTTTTGGGGTTTTTTTGACAGAGTCTTGCTCTGTCTCCCAGGCTGGAGTGCAGTGGCACGATCTCAGTTCACTGCAACCTCCACCTCCTGAGCTCAAGCGATTCTCCAGCCTCAGCCTCTCCAGTAACTGAGATTACAGGCGCACACCACCACACACCCAGCTAATTTTTGTATTTCTTAGTAGAGACAGGGTTTCACTATGTTGGCCAGGCTGGTCTTGAACTGCTGACCTCATGATTCACCCACCTCAGCCTCCCAAAGTGCAGGGATTACAGGTGTGAGCCACTGTGCCTGGCCAATAGACCTGTATTACTACTATTACTATTATTCTTATACCCATTTCACAAATGCGGAAATGGAGCCTCAAAGAAGTTATGTATGTTGCCAAAAATTGACTAATAACTGACCCTGAATTTGGACCTAAATCTATCAACTGCAAGCCCACAAATGCTCTGTGGAGTGCTCCACTCTGAGTTAAAAGGACACTTTCTTAGACCATATGGGAGCAGTAGTCCTCAGTTCTTTCATGTTCTTTCATCCAATTCTATCAATGGGACAGTTGTTCTACCATAGCCAAATCGCTAACAGAGCGTTGATTCTTCATTTTAGCTATTGGGAGTGCTCTAACTGCTCATTGAATTTTTCAATGTACTTCCAGACCATGGGTGAGTTTTGGGGAGAATAACGAAATGTGAAGCAGCTACAGAGAAGTGATGTCACCTAATGGAATACGTCCTATGTTAGTTCTCCCAACTTGGATTATAGGCCCCCATCACACCTCCCAATTGTTAACTAAATAGCAGAGATTCTTGGCAAGTCACTTAACCTCTCTGTGCTTCTAATAATAACTACAATAAAACCAGTACCACCTGAAAAAAAAAAATGCTTAATGTAATTTAACCATTACTGAAATTCAAATAGGGAGACAACATTTCACAGCCACTAGGATTGCTAGCGTGAAAGTTAATTATTCAAATTGGGTCATTCTTGTCATACCCAAATAAATCAATCAAGGGGCCACAGGGAAAAAGCCCTGGGAGTTCATAGCACCTGATCCAAAAATTAAATCTTCTATAAGCCCAGCTGCTGAATGGCCTGCTGTAACCCCAAGACCAACTTTACCTAGCAACTGTCGAAACAACCTGCTGGGAACCTAACACGGGTTTTACTTACTATCATCACTCACTAATCAGAGCTAGCAAGAAGCTTGCTATCTCCCAAAAGCTTCTCTAGTGCGAAAGAACTTTCTTTCAAAACAATAAAGAATATGTCTTTTTCTAATAAGATTTCCAACATTCTCTTTGGGACATACTGAGGACAACTTGGTCTGTGTGTATGCCCTAAATTGCTTTCCAAATAAAACATTTTAAATGTAAAAAAAAAAAAAAAAAAAAAAAAAGGTTGCATCAACGTTCATCAAATATATTGGCCTGAAGTTTTTTTGTTTTTGTTGTGCCTCTGCCAGGTTTTGGTATTAAGATGATGCTGGCTCCATAGAACAAGTTGAAAAGGAGTTACTCCTTCTTAACGTTTTGAAATAGTTTCTGTATGAATTGTACCAGCTTTTCTTTGTACACCTGGTAGAATCTGGCTGTGAATCCATCAGGCCCCAAGTTTTTTTCTTAGTAGGCTATTTATTACTGATTTAATTTTGGAGTTTGTTATTGGTCTTTTCAGGAAATTTATTTCTACCTAGCTCAGTCCTTGGACAGTGTATGTGTCTAGTCTAGGAATTTATTCATCTCTTCTGGGTTTTCTAGTTTATGAGAGTAGAGGTGTTCATAGTAGTTTATAATGGTTGTCTTTTTTTTTTTTTCTTTTTGAAGGGATGAATGGTATCATTTTATTAAACATTTCTAATTCTGTTTATTTGAATCTTCTCTCTTTTCTTTTTTATTAGTCTATCTAGTGGACAATTTATTAAATTTTTCAAAAAACCAACTCCTGGATTTATTGATCTTTTGAACTCTTTTTCATGTCTTGATTTTCTTCAGTTCAGCTCTGAGTTTGATTTGTTTGTATCTACTGGTAGCTTTGCAGTTGATTTATTCCTGCTTCTCTAATTATTTTAGTTGTGAAGTTAGGTTGTTAATTTGAAATCTTTCTAACTTTTGATGTGGGCATTTAATACTATAAATTTTCCTCTTAACTCTGCCTTACCTGTGTCTCACACATTCTGATATTTGGAATCTTTGTTTTCATGATTTTAAAAGAACTTCTTGATTTCTACGTTAATTTCATTATTTACCCAAAAGTCATTCAGGAGTATGTTGTTTAATTTCCATGTAATTGCATAGTTTTGAGCAATTTTCATAGTCATGACTTCTATTGTTAATAGTGTGGTTGGCAGGATTTTAGTTATTTTATGTCTGTTGAGGATTGTTTTCTGTCTAATTATGTGTCAATATTAGAATACGTGCCACATGGCAATGGAAAGAATGTATATTTTGTTGATTTGGGATGGAGAGTTCTGTAAAGGCCAATTAGATCCATTTGGTTTAATGTTAAGCTCAGGTCCTGAATATCTTTGTTAATTTTCTGCCTCTATAATCTGTCTAATATTGTCAGTGGAGTGTTGAAGTATTCCACTATTATTGTGTGGGAGTCCATGTCTCTTTGTCTCTTGGTAGGTCTCTTAAGAACTTGTTCTGTGAATCTGATTGTTGCTGTGTTGAGTTCACATATATTTAGAATAGTTAGGTCTTCTTGCTGAATTGAACCCTTTATCATTATGTAATGCCTTTGTCTTTTCCGTCTTTTTTGATCTTTGTTGGTTTTAAATCTCTTTAGTCTGAAATTAGAACTTTAGCCCCTGCTTTCTTTTGTTTTCCATTTGCTTAGTATATTTCCTTTCATCTCTTTAATTTGGGCCTATGAATGTCATGATGTGTGACATGGGTCTTTTGAGGACAGTATATCATTGAGTCTTTCTTTTGTATCCAGCTTTCCACTCTGTACATTCTAAGTGGGGCATTTAGCCCACATGCATTCAAGTTTAGTATTGGTAGGTGTGAATTTGTTCCGGTCATTGTGTTGTTAGCTGGTTTTTATGTTGGCTTGTTTGTGTGGTTGCTTAACAGTGACACTGGTCCATGTGTTTAAGTGTGTTTTTGTATTAGCTGATAGCAGTCTTTCCTTTCTATATTTAGTGCTCCTTTCAAGATCTCTTGTAAGGTATGTCCAGTGGTAAGATACTGCTTATCTGAAAATGATCTTAGTTCTTCTTCACATAGGAAACTTAGTTTGATTAGATATAAAATTCTTGGTTGAAAATTTTTTCTTTAGGAATGTTGAATATAGGCCCCAATCTCTTCTGGCTTATAGGGTTTCCTCTGAGAGGTCCACTGTTAGCCTGATAGGGTTTCCTTTGTAGGTAACTTGCCCTTTGTCTCTAGATGTCTATACATTTTTTCTTTTATTTCAACTTTGGAAAATCTGATGATTGTGTATCTTGAGGATGAACTTCTTGTTTAGAATCTTGCAGGAGTTCTCTGTAGTTCCTGAATTTTACTGTTGGCTTCTCTGGCAAGATGGGGGAAGTTTTCATGAACAATAGCCTGAAATATGTTACCCACATTTTTCACTTTCATTCTCTTCCTTTAAAACATGCCAATTATTTGCAGATTTGGTCTTTTTACATAATCCAATACTTCTTGGAGGTTTTGTTTATTCCTTTTTATATTTTTTTCTTTATTTTTGTCTTACTGCTTTATTTCAGAGAACTACTCTTCAAGTCCTGAGATTCTTTCCTCAGCTTGGTTTATTCTGCTGTTGATAACTTGTAATTGCATTGTGAAATTCTTGTATTGTGTTACTTAGCTCTGATCCATTAGGTTCTGTTTTATACCGGCTATTCATCCTTCAGCTACTGTGTTACTTTATTGTGATTCTTATTTTCCTTGGATTGGGTTTTGTCATCCTCCTGAATCTCAATGAAAAATATGGGACACTTCATAAATTTGTGTGTTATCCTTTTACAAGTGCCATGTTAATCTTCTTTGTATCATTCCAATTTTAGTATATGTGCTGCCAAATTGAGCATGATAGTGTATTTTCAACAAGATCCTTTTGCTAATATCAATTTATGTAACAAATTAGTAAAATCATATTATTCCCTTTTTAACAAGTATCCTGCTGGGAATGGTGGCTCATAACTGTAATCCTACCACTTTGGGAGACCAAGGCAAGAGATTTGCTTAATCTCAGGAATTCAATATCAGCCTGGGCTCCATCTCTACAGAAAATAAATTTACAAAACATTAGCTGAGTGTGGTGGTGCATGCCTGTAGTTGGAGCTACTGGGGAGCCTGTGGTGGAAGGATCACTTGAGCCCAGTAGACTGAGGCAACAGCGAGCCATGATCATGCCACTGTACTTCAGCCTGGGTGACAGAGCAAGACCTCTCTCAAAAGCAAAACAAAAGAAAACAAATATCCAAGTTCTTCTGTGGTATCAATGTTGCTGATTTCCATTCACATAAACACTATGTTGTTATGTCCTAATGTTTTAACACTATTTTAAAATATTTAAAGTTAGTGCAGTGTTTATATTTACACAGAGTCATGATATTTTTATTTTACTTTACCAATCATAAAATTAATGATAATTTGTGAAGAAGTTATTGCTAATTAAACTTATAAACCAAAAAATTTCCAAGGCAGGTCTCAATCAATTTAGAAGTTTATTTTGCCAAGGTTAAGGACATACTCAGAAAAAATAAACATGGAATTATAGAAACAGTCTGTGGTCTGTGCCTTTATCCAAGGATGCCTGAGGGCTTCAGTATTTAAAGGGAAAAATTGGGCTGGAGGACACAGATGGAGGGTCAGGTAATTCACATGTTGCAAGAGAAAAAGGAGCAAGTGGAAGAATAGTTAATTTTGTATTCAAAATATCAGAGGGCCTCTTCTCCTCCAAAGGAATGCAGCTCCTTGCCAGCAACAGAACAAAGCTGGATGGAGAATGACTTTGACGAGTTGAGAGAAGAAGTCTTCAGACGATCGGTAATAACAAACTTCTCCGAGCTAAAGGAGGATGTCCGAACCCATAGCAAAAAAACTAAAAACCTTGAAAAAAGATTAGATGAATGGTTAACTAGAATAAACAGCATAGAGAAGACCTTAAATGACCTGACAGAGCTGAAAACCATGACACAAGAACTATGTGATGCATGCACAAGCTTCAGTAGCCGATTCAAACAAGTGGAAGAAAGGGTATCAGTGACTGAAGATCAAATGAATGAAATGAAGTGAGAAGAGAAGTTTAGAGAAAAAACACCAAAAAGAAACAAACAAAGCCTCCAAGAAATATGGGACTATGTGAAAAGACCAAATCTACATCTGATTGGTGTACTCAAAAGTGATGGGAAGAATGGAACCAAGCTGGAAAGCACTCTTCAGGATATTATCCAGGAGAACTTCCCCAATCTAGCAAGGCAGGCCAACATTCAAATTCAGGAAATATAGAGAACACCACAAAGATACTCTCGAGAAGAGCAACTCCAAGACACATAATTATCAGTTTCACCAAGGTTGAAATGAAAGAAAAAAATGTTAAGGGCAGCAAGAGAGAAAGGTTGGGTTACCCACAGAGGGAAGCCCACCAGAATAACAGCGGATCTCTCAGCAGAAACTCTACGAGCCAGAAGAGAGTGGAGGCCAATATTCAACATACTTAAAGAATTTTCAACCCAGAATTTCATATCTGGCCAAACTAAGTTTCATCAGTGAAGGAGAAAAAAAATCCTTTACAGACAAGCAAATGCTGAGAGAATTTGTGACCACCAGACCTGCCTTACAAGAGCTCCTGAAGGAAGCACTGAACATGGAAAGGAACAACCAGTACCAGCCACTGCAAAAACATGCCAAACTGTAAAGACCATCAATGCTAGGAAGAAACTGCATCAACTAACAAGCAAAATAACCAGTTAACATCATAATGATATGATCAAATTCACACATAAAGATATTAATCTTAAATGTAAATGGGCTAAGTGCTCCAATTAAAAGACACAGACTGGCAAATTTGATAAAGAGTCAAGACCCATCAGTATGCTGTATTCAGGAGGCCCGTCTCATGTGCAGACACACATAGGCTCAAAATAAAGGGATGGAGTAAGATCTACAAGCTAATGGAAAGCAAAAAAAAAGCAGGGGTTGCAATCCTAGTCTCTGATAAAACAGACTTTCAACCAACAAAGATCAAGAGACAAAGAAGGCCATTACATAATGGTAAAGGGATCATTTCAACAAGAAGAGCTAACTATCCTAAATATATATGCACCCAATACAGGAGCACCCAGATTCATAAAGCAAGTACTTAGAGACCTACAAAAAGACTTAGACTCCCACACAATAATAATGGGAGAGTTTAACACCCTACTTGCAACATTAGACAGTACAATGAGACAGAAAGTGAACAAGGATATCCAGAAATTGAACTCAGCTCTGCACCAAGCAGGCCTAATAGACATCTACAGAACTCTCCACCCCAAATCAACAGAATATACATTTTTCTCAGCAGTATATAGCTCTTATTCCAAAATTGACCACATAGTTGGAAGTAAAGCACTCCTCAGTAAATGTAAAAGAACAGAAATTGTAACAAACTGTCTCTCAGACCACAGTGCAATCAAACTAGAACTCAGGATTAAGAAACTCACTCAGACGTGGGCGGAGCAAGATGGCCGAATAGGAACAGCTTCAGTCTCCATCTCCCAGCGCGAGGGACACAGAAGACCGGCGATTTCTGCATTTTCAACTGAGGTACTGGGGTCATCTCACTCGGGAGTGCCGGACAATCGGTGCTGGTCAGCTGCTGCAGCCCGACCAGCGAGAGCTGAAGCAGGGCGAGGCATCGCCTCACCTGGGAAGCGCGAGGGGGAAGGGAGTCCCTTTTCCTAGCCAGGGGAACTGAGACACACAACACCTGGAAAATCGGGTAACTCCCACCCCAATACTGCGCTGTAACACCGGCACACCGGAGATTGTATCCCACACCTGGCCGGGAGGGTCCCACGCCCACGGAACCTCTCTCCTTGCTAACACAGCAGTCTGCGGCAATCTAACCGCAAGGCAGCAGCGAGGCTGGGGGAGGGGCGCCCGCCATCGCTGAGGCTTAAGTAGGTAAATAAAGCCGCTGGGAAGCTTGAACT
>NC_045445.1:72999099-73004917 GCF_002776525.5 Piliocolobus tephrosceles
GGAAAAGGGACTCCCTTCCCCCTCGCGCTGTAACACCGGCACACCGGAGATTATATCCCACACCTGGCCGGGAGGGTCCCACGCCCACGGAGCCTCTCTCCCTGCTAACACAGCAGTCTGCGGCAATCTAACCGCAAGGCAGCAGCGAGGCTGGGGGAGGGGCGCCCGCCATCGCTGAGGCTTAAGTAGGTAACTAAAGCCGCTGGGAAGCTGGAACTGGGTGGAGCTCACAGCAGCTCAAGGAAACTTGCCTGTCTCTGTAGACTGCGCCTCTGGGGACAGGGCTCAGCTAAAGGAGCAGAAGCCTGTGAAACGCGAACGACTCTGTCTGACAGCTTTGAAGAGAGCAGTGGATCTCCCAACACGGAGGTTGAGATCTGAGAAGGGGCAGTCTGCCTGCTCAAGTGGGTCACTGACCCCTGAGTAGCCTAACTGGGAGACATCCCCCACTAGGGGCAGTCTGACACCCCACACCTCACAGGGTGGAGTACACCCCTGAGAGGAAGCTTCCAAAGCAAGAATCAGACAGGTGCACTCGCTGTTCAGCAATATTCTATCTTCTGCAACCTCTGCTGCTGATACCCAGGCAAACAGGGTCTGGAGTGGACCTCAAGCAATCTCCAACAGACCTATAGCTAAGGGTCCTGACAGTCAGAAGGAAAACTATCAAACAGGAAGGACACCTATATCAAAACCCCATCAGTACGTCACCATCATCAAAGACCAGTGACAGATAAAACCACAAAGATGGGGAAAAAGCAGGGCAGAAAAGCTGGAAATTCAAAAAATAAGAGCGCATCTCCTCCTGCAAAGGAGCACAGCCCATCGCCAGCAACGGATCAAAGCTGGTCAGAGAATGATTTTGACGAGAGGAGAGAAGAAGGCTTCAGTCCATCAAACCTCTCAGAGCTAAAGGAGGAATTACGTACCCAGCGCAAAGAAACTAAAAATCTCGAAAAAAAAGTGGAAGAATTGACAGCTAGACTAATTAATGCAGAGAAGGTCATAAACGAAATGACAGAGATGAAAACCATGACACGAGAAATACGTGACAAATGCACAAGCTTCAGTAACCGACTCGATCAACTGGAAGAAAGAGTATCAGCGATTGAGGATCAAATGAATGAAATGAAGCGAGAAGAGAAACCAAAAGAAAAAAGAAGGAAAAGAAATGAACAAAGCCTGCAAGAAGTATGGGATTATGTCAAAAGACCAAATCTACGTCTGATTGGGGTGCCTGAAAGTGAGGGGGAAAATGGAACCAAATTGGAAAACACTCTACAGGATATCATCCAGGAGAACTTCCCCAACCTAGCAGGGCAGGCCAACATTCAAATTCAGGAAATACAGAGAACGCCACAAAGATACTCCTCCAGAAGAGCAACTCCAAGACACATAATTGCCAGATTCACCAAAGTTGAAATGAAGGAAAAAATCTTAAGGGCAGCCAGAGAGAAAGGTCGGGTTACCCACAAAGGGAAGCCCATCAGACTGACAGCAGATCTCTCGGCAGAAACTCTACAAGCCAGAAGAGAGTGGGGGCCAATATTCAACGTTCTTAAAGAAAAGAATTTTAAACCCAGAATTTCATATCCAGCCAAACTAAGTTTCATCAGTGAAGGAGAAATAAAATTCTTTACAGATAAGCAAATGCTTAGAGATTTTGTCACCACCAGGCCTGCCTTACAAGAGACCCTGAAGGAAGCCCTAAACATGGAAAGGAACAACTGGTACCAGCCATTGCAAAAACATGCCAAAATGTAAAGACCATCGAGCCTAGGAAGAAACTGCATCAACTAATGAGCAAAATAACCAGATAATATCATAATGGCAGGATCAAGATCACACATAACAATATTAACCTTAAATGTAAATGGACTAAATGCTCCAATTAAAAGACACAGACTGGCAAACTGGATAAAGAGTCAAGACCCATCAGTCTGCTGTCTTCAGGAGACCCATCTCACATGCAGAGACATACATAGGCTCAAAATAAAAGGATGGAGGAAGATCTACCAAGCAAATGGAGAACAAAAAAAAGCAGGGGTTGCAATCCTAGTCTCTGATAAAACAGGCTTTAAACCATCAAAGATCAAAAGAGACAAAGAAGGCCATTACATAATGGTAAAGGGATCAATCCAACAGGAAGAGCTAACTATCCTAAATATATATGCACCTAATACAGGAGCACCCAGATTCATAAAGCAAGTCCTTAGAGACTTACAAAGAGACTTAGACTCCCATACAATAATAATGGGAGACTTCAACACTCCACTGTCAACATTAGACAGATCAACGAGACAGAAAGTTAACAAGGATATCCAGGAATTGAACTCATCTCTGCACCAAGCGGACCTAATAGACATCTATAGAACTCTCCACCCCAAGTCAACAGAATATACATTCTTCTCAGCACCACATCACACTTATTCCAAAATTGACCACATAATTGGAAGTAAAGCACTCCTCAGCAAATGTAAAAGAACAGAAATTATAACAAACTGTCTCTCTGACCACAGTGCAATCAAACTAGAACTCAGGACTAAGAAACTCAATCAAAACCGCTCAACTACATGGAAACTGAACAACCTGCTCCTGAATGACTACTGGGTACATAACGAAATGAAAGCAGAAATAAAGATGTTCTTTGAATCCAATGAGAACAAAGATACAACATACCAGAATCTCTGGGACACATTTAAAGCAGTGTGTAGAGGGAAATTTATAGCACTAAGTGCCCACAAGAGAAAGCAGGAAAGATCTAAAATTGACACTCTAACATCACAATTAAAAGAACTGGAGAGGCAAGAGCAAACACATTCAAAAGCTAGCAGAAGGCAAGAAATAACTAAGATCAGAGCAGAACTGAAGGAGATAGAGACACAAAAAACCCTCCAAAAAATCAATGAATCCAGGAGTTGGTTTTTTGAAAAGATCAACAAAATTGACAGACCACTAGCAAGATTAATAAAGAAGAAAAGAGAGAGGAATCAAATAGACGCAATAAAAAATGATAAAGGGGATATCACCACCGACCCCACAGAAATACAAACTACCATCAGAGAATACTATAAACACCTCTACGCAAATCAACTAGAAAATCTAGAAGAAATGGATAATTTCCTGGACATGTACACTCTTCCAAGACTAGACCAGGAAGAAGTTGAATCCCTGAATAGACCAATAGCAGGCTCTGAAATTGAGGCAACAATTAATAGCCTACCCACCAAAAAAAGCCCAGGACCAGATGGATTCACAGCTGAATTCTACCAGAGGTACAAGGAGGAGCTGGTACCATTCCTTCTGAAACTATTCCAATCAATAGAAAAAGAGGGAATCCTCCCTAACTCATTTTATGAGGCCAACATCATCCTGATACCAAAGCCTGGCAGAGACACAACAAAAAAAGAGAATTTTAGACCAATCTCCCTGATGAACATCGATGCAAAAATCCTCAATAAAATACTGGCAAACCGGATTCAGCAGCACATCAAAAAGCTTATCCACCATGATCAAGTGGGCTTCATCCCTGGGATGCAAGGCTGGTTCAAGATTCGCAAATCAATCAACGTAATCCAGCATATCAACAGAACCAAAGACAAGAACCACATGATTATCTCAATAGATGCAGAAAAGGCTTTTGACAAAATTCAACAGCCTTTTATGCTAAAAACGCTCAACAAATTCGGTATTGATGGAACGTACCTCAAAATAATAAGAGCTATTTATGACAAACCCACAGCTAATATCATACTGAATGGGCAAAAACTGGAAAAGTTCCCTTTGAAAACTGGCACAAGACAGGGATGCCCTCTCTCACCACTCCTATTCAACATAGTGTTGGAAGTTCTGTCTAGGGCAATCAGGCAAGAGAAAGAAATCAAGGGTATTCAGTTAGGAAAAGAAGAAGTCAAATTGTCCCTGTTTGCAGATGACATGATTGTGTATTTAGAAAACCCCATCGTCTCAGCCCAAAATCTTCTTAAGCTGATAAGCAACTTCAGCAAAGTCTCAGGATACAAAATTAATGTGCAAAAATCACAAGCATTCTTATACACCAGTAACAGACAAGCAGAGAGCCAAATCAGGAATGAACTTCCATTCACAATTGCTTCAAAGAGAATAAAATACCTAGGAATCCAACTTACAAGGGATGTAAAGGACCTCTTCAAGGAGAACTACAAACCACTGCTCAGTGAAATCAAAGAGGACACAAACAAATGGAAGAACATACCATGCTCATGGATAGGCAGAATCAATATTGTGAAAATGGCCATACTGCCCAAGGTAATTTATAGATTCAATGCCATCCCCATCAAGCTACCAATGAGTTTCTTCACCGAATTGGAAAAAACTGCTTTAAAGTTCATATGGAACCAAAAAAGAGCCCGTATTGCCAAGACAATCCTAAGTCAAAAGGACAAAGCCGGAGGCGTCACGCTACCTGACTTCAAACTATACTACAAGGCTACAGTAACCAAAACAGCATGGTACTGGTACCAAAACAGAGATATAGACCAATGGAACAGAACGGAGCCTTCAGAAATAATGCCACACATCTACAACCATCTGATATTTGACAAACCTGAGAAAAACAAGAAATGGGGAAAGGATTCCCTATTTAATAAATGGTGCTGGGAAAATTGGCTAGCCATAAGTAGAAAGCTGAAACTGGATCCTTTCCTTACTCCTTATACGAAGATTAATTCAAGATGGATTAGAGACTTAAATGTTAGACCTAATACCATAAAAACCCTAGAAGAAAATCTAGGTAGTACCATTCAGGACATAGGCATGGGCAAGGACTTCATGTCTAAAACACCAAAAGCAACGGCAGCAAAAGCCAAAATTGACAAATGGGATCTCATTAAACTAAAGAGCTTCTGCACAGCAAAAGAAACTACCATCAGAGTGAACAGGCAACCTACAGAATGGGAGAAAATTTTTGCAATCTACTCATCTGACAAAGGGCTAATTTCCAGAATCTACAAAGAACTCAAACAAATATACAAGAAAAAAACAAACAACCCCATCCAAAAGTGGGGAAAGGATATGAACAGACATTTCTCAAAAGAAGACATTCATACAGCCACCAGACACATGAAAAAATGCTCATCATCACTGGCCATCAGAGAAATGCAAATCAAAACCACAATGAGATACCATCTCACACCAGTTAGAATGGCAATCATTAAAAAATCAGGAAACAACAGGTGTTGGAGAGGATGTGGAGAAATAGGAACACTTTTACACTGTTGGTGGGATTGTAAACTAGTTCAACCATTATGGAAAACAGTATGGCGATTCCTCAAGGATCTAGAACTAGATGTACCATATGACCCAGCCATCCCACTACTGGGTATATACCCAAAGGATTATAAATCATGCTGCTATAAATACACATGCACACGTATGTTTATTGCGGCACTATTCACAATAGCAAAGACTTGGAATCAACTCAAATGTCCATCAGTGACAGACTGGATTAAGAAAATGTGGCACATATACACCATGGAATACTATGCAGCCATAAAAAAGGATGAGTTTGCGTCCTTTGTAGAGACATGGATGCAGCTGGAAACCATCATTCTTAGCAAATTATCACAAGAAGAGAAAACCAAACACCGCATGTTCTCACTCATAGGTGGGAACTGAACAATGAGCTCACTTGGACTCGGGAAGGGGAACATCACACACTGGGGCCTATCATGGGGAGGGGGGAGGGGGGAGGGATTGCATTGGGGAGTTATACCTGATATAAATGATGAATTGATGGGTGCTGACGAGTTGATGGGTGCAGCACACCAACATGGCACAT